>NW_011499984.1:159916-176554 GCF_000495115.2 Populus euphratica | reverse complement strand
TGCATTAAAAATAGATATTTACCACAAATTAAAGGTATCTTATATTATTTGATATATTATTATAAAACATGCTTTGGTTAAGGAGTTATTGGTACTTCAAGTGCAAAATGATGATATAAAACCATGATAAAAATGCACTTTTAAGTACTAATCACATACTGAGATGGATTGTACTTTAACTGTCACAATGCAATACAAAGTTCTCTTGAATTAAGCCAAGTTCATGTAAGAACTTTTTCATCCATAACAACTCTTTACCCCTTTTAGAGAGAGCAATATATTCAGCCTCTATAGTGGATAATACAACATATTTTTGCAACTTTGATTGCCATGAGATTGCTTCCCTCGCAAACTTTATTAAGTATACTAATGTGAACTTTCTAGAATTAACATCACCAGTCATATCTTCATTTGTGTATCCATCCAACACAGGTTTATTATTACCAGAACATAAGCTGAAGTTAATAGTACATTTGAGATACCTAAGTATCCATTTCACTACTGACCAATATTCTTTACCAGGATTGGAAAGGAATCGATTAACCATACCAATTGCATTAGCTATATCTGGCCTTGTACAAACCATGACATACATCACATTACCAACTGAGGATGTATAAATAACCTTTTTCATCTCATCTCTTTCTTCATCACTTGAAGGACATTCCTTAGAACTTAGTTTAAAGTGCCTGTAAATGGAGAACAAACAAATTTAGAGTTTTTCATATTGAATCTCTCAAGTACCTTCTGAACATATCTCTCCCGAGATAGCCACAATTTCTCCTTCTTTCTGTCATGTGTGATCTTCATGCCAAGAATTTGTTTTGTTGGGCCTAAGTCTTTCATTTAAAAAGACTTGCTTAACTCTTCCTTTAAAATCTAAATCTTCTTAGCATCATGGCCAACAATCAACATATCATCCACATATAACAAAAAAATAATAAAGTTTCCATCTGGAAACTTTTTCATAAATACACAATGATCAGAAGTGGTCCTATCATAACCATGATCTACCATGAAAGAATCAAACTTCTTATACCATTGTCTTAGAGCTTGTTTTAACCCAAATAGGCTCTTTTTCAACTTGCAAACTAATTAATCCTTACCTTTTGCTTCAAACCCTTCAAGCTGCTTCATGTAGATCTCCTCATCTAAATCACCATAGAAAAAGGTAGTTTTCACATCAAGTTACTCAACTCTAAGATTTAAACTAGCAGCTAAGCCAAGCACAACTCGGATTGAAGATATCTTGACCACTAGTGAAAAAATTTCTTCAAAGCCAATACCTTTCTTCTAACCAAAACCTTTCACAACCAATCTTGCCTTGTACCTTGGCTACGAGCAACGTTCATCAATTTTCAACTTGAACACCCATTTATTCTTGAGTGCTCTCTTAGCTTTAAGAAGTTTCACTAACTCAAAAGTATGGTTTTTATGCAAGGATTTCATCTATTCTTGCATTGCTTTCAACCATTGACTTTTCTTTTCATATGACATAGATTCATCAAAGCATTTTGACTCTCCCTCATTAATAACCAATACATACTCATGAGGAGAATATTTAATAGAATGTTGACGAGGTCTAGTTGACCTTCTCAATTATGGCTTATCTAGATCTTCTTGTATAACTTGTTCAAGAATAACATCAATATCATCATTAGTTGATTCAGGATCACCAACTAATGGCTTAATAAGAAAACCACCATTATTATCATTTTGTAAATCTCTCCTATGATCAACAGGAATCAAAGGTAATTGTGGAGTAGATCTTGGAGTCGAATTAGATGGAACAAAAATAGTAGACTCTATTTTCTCTTTTTGTTCAAAGTCTTTAATAGTTTGATCTTCAAAGAAGATAACATTTCTATTTTTAATAATTTTCTACTTCTTTGGATCCCACAACCTATATCCAAATTCATCATCTTCAGATTCTAAGAAAATACATTGTTTTTTTTTGCTATCAAGCTTAGCCCTTTCATCCCTAGGAATATGTATATATATATTTTGCATCCAAACACTCTTAAGTGTGCATAAAAGACATCATTTCCTTTCAAACTCTATCTAGAACATCAAAATCAAAAGGAACTGATATAGAAAGGTTAATCATGGCAATTACAGTCTTCATTGCCTCACCCCAAAAAGGGACTTAGGCAGTTTTGCATGAGATAACATACATATACTTCTTTCAATAATGATTTTGTTTATTCTCTCAGCCACTCCATTCTTTTATGGAGTCTTAAAAACTATCTTCTCTAACTTGATACCATGTTCCTTGCAATACTTCTTAAAAAAACCCTTGTATTCACCACCATTGTCAGCTCGAATACATTTCAATTTTCTACCAGTTTCTCTTTCAACTCCGGTATGGAAATCCTTAAAGACATCAAACACTTGATCTTTGGATTTCAAACAAGTGACCCAAATTTTCCTAATGTGATCATTAATAAAACTAACAAAGTACAATGCACCTCTAAGAGACTTATCAATCATAAAGAAAAAATTAGTATCAACTAAATCAAGAGCATGTGATCTTCTATATGAAGATGATCTTTGAAATACAACTCTATGTTGTGTACCAACTAAACAATGAGTATATATGTTCAAGTTCATACCTTTTAATAAAAGATAGTTCTTTTTGGCAAGGATGACAATGTCATTCTCACTTAAATGTCCAAGTCGTTTATGTCATAAATTAGTAGAGCAATTTTCAATTGTATTCACCTCCCCTTGGATCACTTTGGCTTGTAACATGTAGAGACCCATCTTCTTTCCTTTAGTAACAATTAAAGAATTTCTAGAGAGCTTCTATTTACCATCTCCAAAATAATTATGATAGCTTTCTTCATCAAGAGTACCTATAGAGATTAAGTGTAAATGCATATCAAGTACATGCCTAACATCTTTGAGTAGTATCTTGCACCCAGTATTGGTTTCCAATCAGATATCTCCAATGCCTACAACACTAGCCATCCCTTGATTTCCTATTTTAACTTGACCAAAGTCATCAGTAGTGTAGGATGTGTAAAAATCATGTCAAGGTGTAACATAGTAAGAAGCTGCTGATTCTACAACCCAAGTGATATCCTAACATGCAAGATTAACGCAACCATCATCACAAACAATGACAACATCATCATCAAATACAACTGCAGCTGTACCATTCTTTTCATTATTATCTTCATCTTTACCTTTTTTTTATCTCTTTTATTCTTTTTACAATCTTTTCTAATATACTCAGGCTTGTTACAATAATAATACTTAATTCCTTTCCTTGACTAAGATCTTGCTCTTGGCTTTCATTTGCCTTTTTTATTGCTGGATTCTCTATCTTGCTTATCGTAAGAGAATCTACTTTGACTTCTCCCCCGACTTTTTATAATAAGTGCATGAGACTTAAAAGTGTTTGTCCCTTTCCTCCTCTTCTCTTTATTGAGGATACAATCCTTTACTATTTTCGAAGTGATCTTTTCATTTAGAGTAGAATTGCTAAGTGACACCACTAAAGTCTTCCAACTATTTGGCAATGAACTCAATAGGATTAATGCTTGCATCTCATGGGTTAACTCAAGATTCATCAATGACAGCTGATTTAAGAACCCTTAGAATTCATTTATATACATTAAAGCATCTTCATCATCTCTATACTTCAAATTCACAAGCTCTCTTATTACAAAAACCTTGTTTTATGAATTCTCCTTAGTAAAGGTTTCTTCCAATATTTTCCAAACTGTATAGCAGTCATGTTCTTTAAAAATATGATTGATGGACTTAGAAGATACCCATTTTCTAACATTAGTGGTAGCCTTTCTATTAAATCCATTCCATTTTACCTCATCCATCTCATCAAGCTTTATTCCTTTACACTCAAGCTAGATCATTGCAATATAAGTGATCCTCTATCATTGTTCTCCATAGAAAATAATTAAAAGAGGTGAGCTTTATCGTACCTGAATCTTCCTTTTCCATATTAACTACACAAGAAATTCAATCTACATAACCAGTGCTCTGATACCACTTTGTTGAGAAAACCAGGAACAAATAACGAACACCAATCACTTGGATCAATTCACAAGTTTCAATTTTTTTTTCTCTTTGTGCAATCAAAATTAGGATTAAACAATTAACAAATATAAAACAACAATCATACAAATCAACACCAAGATTTTTTACGTGGAAAACTCTATGCGGGAAAAATCACAGGACCGTAGTCCACCTTAAAACTTTCACTATCAACAAATAATGGGTTCACAACTGTTCTTTCTTAGATTCAACTAAAGACTACAACATACATATTATCAAGAATAACTTATTATTGGAACATAACAAGATTAAAGAAGAAATATTTGAGAAAAACTCACAATACTGATAGTTCTGTTTTATGTCAAAAAAGTTAGCTTCCACACCACCATTCTTCAATCCATCCGTTCAAAATGTAGAGTAACGTGTCTAGAAGTTGCTATCAAAATATCTACCCGATCCAATGGTGAACAAGCTGGAAATCAAAGAAATAAAACAGACTGCTCTGCTACCTCTTCTTCCTTTATTTCTTCCTTTTTCTCTTCTCTCCTCTCTTTTATTTTCTCTCTTTCAAATCTATTACATAACCTTTTACAAGAGATAGCTATGCTATCTTAGTGTCTCTAAACAATTAATATAGTAGTCCTATTAGTCTTATTATCACATGATACGGGACCATACATAACATTTCTTATTATTAAAATGCCTTAACCAAGTTGTTTGGTTATATATAATATATGTGGTTGTTGGTTACATAAACTAAGTTTTGCAAAGAAAAAAAACACAAGAAACTTATAAAACCAAACTCGGCTCATTTAGATCTTTATGTTATACTTCAAAAAGCACAATTTTATATTTCAATTTAACAACAAAAACAATCTGAAGTCTGAAACAAACAGCAACCTGTATGTGTGTGCCGAGAGAAAACATCGAACTGCCTTGGATTCAAGATTTGGGAAACTTATAATTGGAAATGCCTTGACCAATTTTTTCAGATACAACTGCATAGAGAACCAAAATATCAAATATACTCAGCCCCATGAAGCATTTTGAGCTGAAAACCAAGATATTAAAATATGAAGGATCGTGCTCATACAGCCAAAATGCCAATTGAGCATTAAGTAATCTTTTCATAACCATGAATAAACTCAAAATGTGGGTCTGGACCTTGTAATCTGACACTGTTGCTTTACGCTTATCTTATTACAAAAACACATTCAAAGATTCACAAAATGATGAATTTAACTTTTATGGTAGCCATTAATCAAAGGAAGGGAAAAGGCAGCCTTCTTAACGAATAATCATGTAAGGAGGGAACAGATAGGACAAAAGAAAAGAAAATTTAGATGTTACCTGTAACAACAGCCGCTGCTTGTTTTCGATGCATAAGTGGAATGAAGGAAGTGATGTTTGAAACGATATTGTTATGTTTCAACTTCATCCCTGCAAGACCCGAATCTCCTTTCCTCGAACTGGTTTTTCCAAATAAGATTTGCTTATTGAATCTGTCATCATGAGATTCTTTGGTCCTTTCAACATCATTTGCTCCAAGTATGCTTTGATTCTCCTTTGCATTGATGTTACATTTCCTTCTATTACCTTTCTGGTTTACATGCTTCAGTTTTGTCCCTTCCACCCGTACCATTGACGCTAAGTTCTGTGTTCACGGAAGCTAGACTATCACTGGCTATCTCAGATTCATAGACCGATATTGAAGGATTAGAAATTTTTTTGTAATATCAACAAGTGGTTCTCTTATGACTTAGCTAACCGTCTGTTCTGAACCATAGCCATCCTGAAATGTTTCAGGTGCCTCATTTGTGTTCTCATTTTCTTCAATGAAGCAGGGAAGATCTGGAATTGAGCTCACTCTCTTCTCTGAACTACCAGACCTTGATGTGATTCCTTCCCAGAGCTTCCCAACTGGAGACATATAAGGTTTCCTAACATCCCATGTAGATCACAGCATTACAAAATTCTGGGGAGTCAGAATGCGGCCTCCCATGCAAGGTATAGTTCACCTTGTCACTGAAGCAATTGGAATTAGCCTCAAGTTGCTTGCCAGTCTTGCTATTCGTATTGATGGTGGTGGTCATCTCCATCCCTTCTAAAAATCCTACAGGGACAGGCTGATATATATTTAGTGTTTTATGTTTGTCATGTGCAGTAGAGAAATGGGACAAAGGTGTTTCAAGGCAAACAGATTTGCAAAGCCGCTCCACAGCAATTACACTTTCTAGTGCGTTATCTGAAAGATCCAAATTTTCAAAGTCAATTCCCTCTGTTTCCATCCATGTACGGGCACACTTTGATCAGCACCAAACAAATCCATTGATTGACTATGTGGAGAACTAACTGAAATAGATGGTGAAATTGCCATTCCTTTCCTGCATGGTTGTTTCAGTACAAGTCAAAAGTTCAGCACTTCCCAGTTTGATCTATCTTCAAGTTGCAGTGAAACTTGGTTCTTTCCTGCAGTATGCAGCCCTGTTTCATCGAAGATGACGATAGTAGACTTTACCGCTGGAAACTTTTTCCAAAGAATTACCTTGCGAAACTCCAGTGGATGGTTTTGTCAAACTTGATGGTGAGCGTGCTCCAATGCTCCACGTTTATCTGCACTTCTACTCCTTCCTTCCAAGCCAGGTTCAGCCTGTCAAAAGACACTTAAGCATAAGTTCCACGTAACAAAGTTCTCAACGCAGCCAAGAAAACACAGTAAACAAGAAAATCCACCACAATCAAATTCCGTTCAGGCTTAATTTTCCGCAAAAACACTGCAGTTTGGAGATCATTGAGGGGATCAATATATATATAAAATTTTCTGTCTGAAGCAAAATGTAAGGTAATTTTACTCTTTCAAAACTGAATGTATCGTCGTGGTGGATGGTTAATTGGAGGACGCAATTAGCGTAATTCATTCGTTTGATAAAGATTGTAATAAATTCTTCTGTTTCCATTTAACAGCCAAAGAAAACCCAATCACCACATATTACCATCTGGAACTGGAAGGGAGGGGAGGGGAGGGGAGAAGCCAGCACAAATATTTAGAGGCGAGCCAGTAATTGAAGAGATCCGCCTGCTGCTTCAATTGTTCCACTATCCACAACTTCCTTTCTAATCAATCGACGTCATTTATTAATACTCAATAAATCCACTGATGATGAGTTCTAAGTACAAATTGCGAGAAGAATGCTAGTTTTCTCTTCTGTTATGCGACGGAGACAGAGGGACAGACGACGGAGATTTGATTGCAATTACCGCCCATTTGGATTTCAGATTTTTACAACGGTGTTGCATTTATTCTTAAGGCTCTTTTGTGGTTTTACCTTGGTGCGAAGAAATGGAATGTAATCTTATGTTTTTAAAAATATTTTTTATTTAGAAATATATTAAAATATTTATTTTTAATATTAAAATATTAAAATAATTTGTTTAAAATTTTTCATTTAAAAAGAAATCTAAAAACAACATGGATGTAATGTTTTTTCAAAAAATAAAATAATGTTATTTTGATTTAACTTGAATCAATCTAAATTAACTTGTTAAATAGTGATATAAATCATGGGATTCACTAAATTTAATAATTTTATTTTTATAATTTATTTTTATTTAATTATACAATAATAAAAATAAACAAAAAAACAACAAATAAAATATGGAAGAGAAATATATTTTTTTTCAACAAAATTATCTTCTTTGATTCATGTAATTTTTTTCTTTCAACAATAAAATAGCTTTTTTAATGAGAAAACTATAACAATTTAAATGAAAAAGAAAAAAGTGTATATTTTTAATAAAAAATTATTTTTTCTTATTGACACATTTCTTTTCTATTTTCATGAAAACATGTTATTTTATGAGACATTATTTTTTAAGCAAAACATTATTATTATTGTAAAGGCAAGAATTAGTTAAAAAAAAAATCATTAACTGATTATCTCTCCACAACTATAAAAAAATATGAGAATAATAAAATAGAAATATATATATATATATAATTAGAAAATTAAGAAAATAAATATTTTATTCATAAAATATATATATATATAATATTTTATTCAATATTAGTAAACAAATTATTTTATAAATTTCGCATATCAAGCTAATGCATAATTATCCATAAAAAAAAATTCAATAATATCATCATGAAAAAGTCTTCATCTTCTTAAAAAGAATGCATAATTTATTATTAGCAGCATGCTTTTAAAATAATAAAAAAAAGTAGTAACAATTAAAATAAATATTTGTTTAAAATTTTAATAGTTTGAAATAAGCATTAGAAATGTATATCTTTATTATTTAACAAAAGCATATTTTTTAATCATAAGCATTGTTTTTTTATTTAAAAAAACTCATGATCTCAAAAGCAAGTCCTAATAAAAAAAAATGTCTTTATATTTTTTATGTGGTTGAAGGAAAAAAAATTAGTTAATGAGATAAAATCATATAAAAAAATCTATTTTTAAAAATAGAAATTTTATTTTGATTAAATATATACAATCAATTTTATGTTTTTGCATATCAAGTATATAATAATTTAAAAATAAATTTTTCTCTTTAATTTTATCTAAAAGATGTGGCATAAGTGACTAATAATTTAAATATAATATTAAGTATTTTATTAATTGTACATTTCATTCAAAATCTAAAAAAAAAAAAAATTGGAAATAAACTTTAGAATGTGATAAGGTGCTTAGACCAAATAAATTGGGCTTGCGCACCTAGTACGAAAGAAAGAATGTTTTGGTTGCATGGTCTTGCAAAACAAGGCTTGTATGTCTAGCTTTATATTTTTATATTTAAGAGTAGACAACACCTCATTGATCCTTTCACTTTTTAAAAACCGATATAACAGACGATAAGTTATCAACTTGTCTAAATTCTAATTATTAGCTGTGTGTTTAAAAAGTTAAACAGGGTTTTTTTGAACTTAAAAATTTATTTTTCATATATTTTTACTTAAAAGTTCAAAAAAATATCATAAAACTAATTAAATTATTTATAACCTCAAAACACAATTCAATCATAAACTAATTAAATTATTTTTTAATTAATAAATAAATTAAAAAATTATTTTTTAATCTCAATATATATTTTTTAACCTTAAAAAATATAACTCAACTAATTAAATTTTAGATAAATTTTCTTTTTAGAGATTATCGGTTCAAGTTTTACAAACTTTAAAGTTATTAAAAAATTATATAGTCATTAATTTTAGATGCCGTAAAATTAATTAAAATACATATAAACTTACTCAAATACCTATATTAATAAAAATATTTTAACAAAAATTTTCTTCTCAAGGAAAACTTATTAATATTAAAATTAATTTTTTATTTTAAAAATATAATAAACCTACAACTTTCTCTTTCCTCCTTCAATTTACTTTGGTACCATCGTCCGATCTCAGGTTTCAGATGAATTTTAGGTTACACTACTAAAAATGTAGTAATTAGCAACAGACTACTCCGTTGCAAATAATACTAAAATCCGTTGCTAACACAATTTAGCAACGGAATCAGCAACGGCAACTCTTAGATGTAGATTTGTCGTTGCTGATTTTTTAGCAACGGATTTATCCGTTGCTGATTTCCCAGCAATGGAAATTCCGTTGCTTACAATTAGCAATGGATAATCTGATGCTAACAACCAGCAACGGATTTTCTGTTGCAATTTTAGCAACGGATTTTCAGTAAAGGAAATTCCGTTGCTAATTTTGGGAATTAGCTTCCGAGCAATCCGTTGCTGAGTATATTAATTTTATTAAATTAATTTTTATTTATTTATTGAAATGACTTTTAATTTTTTTAATTAATTATTTATAGATATTTTGAAAGTTGTAGAATATATATAACCAACATAAATTAATTTTAAAAATAATTTTATAACTAATAAAAAATAAAATAAAAATAATCTTCATTTCCATGTAGTCGAGATGTATGCTTGATTTCAACCAAACCATTCGAACGATGCACTCTAATCCCTCGCTTTGTATCATACCAATTACATTTAAACATAAATAACTTTCACTTACTCCCCAAGTATTTAAGCCGAACAACTTCTTTAAGCATTCCATAATAATCACGTTCATTATTATCATAGCAACTTCCCTTCACACAAACTCCACTATTCATTATCTTTTTAAAATACTCATAACTTTGAGTATGAGATTTAAAACCATTCACATAATACCCATTATAACATTTCACTGAAGTTGAAGGCCCCATAGCAAGTCCAAAGAGTTGATTTCCAATTCCGTTACATTGGTATTCCACCTAGCATAATAGTTAACTTCATAAGAAATAGTGATTTAAAAGAGATTAGTAATATTTTTAAAGTAACTAATTGACATAAAATATAAATACTTATGTATACTTAATTATTTTTTAACCAATTTGGAAAGATCTCTTCGCATAATTTTTCAATTTCAACATTACTCACATGTGGTTGTTGTGACTTTAGCTCTTGACGACATTGCCTAAAATTTTCAAATGTTAAAGTTAATAATAAATTATTATAAATTAAGTACAAAATAATATTTTATACTTACTCTAAATAACACTTAAGTTCTTGACAATTGAATATCACATAATTATGTGCAACTTGCATTTCAACATGGGACAACTATCTTCTATAAAATCTTTGGATAATTTTTTCCCTGGATAGGAAAAAATAGAGAGACATCCATCTACAATGTTAAGGCCACCATCATCATTCCGTGGAACTCGATTCCAAATTGTTTGCACGTCATCACCAAAATAATGAGATGCAAAATTGGTAATTTCATCAATCAAGTATGCTTCATATATGGAACCCTCAACTTTAGCTTTATTGGTCACTTTCTTCTTCAAATAAAACATATACCTATATCATTTCTTAATATTAGTTTATTTTTTAAAATAAAAAGGGAATAAAATTAACATAGTATAAAAACATACTGTTCAAATGGATACATCCATCGATATTGAACTGGTCCACCAAATTTTACCTCATAAGGTAGATGTATCATCAAGTGTTCCATGGAGTCAAAGAAGGATGGAGGAAAAATCCTTTCAAGTTTGCAAATTATTTCAATTATGTTCATCTACATTAACTCTATGTGCTGGGCATTTAAATTTGTTGTACAAATATCTCGGAAAAATACAGACAGTTCAGTTAATGCCTCCCACAGTGGCCTAGGTAAGTAAGGTCGGAAAGCAGTTGGAAGAAGTCTTTGAATGAAGACATGACAATCATAACTCTTCATCCCCGAAACCTTACATTGTGCCTCTTTCACACATTGTGAAATGCTTGAAGCATAACCATCAGGAAATGATAATTCCTTCATCCATGACAAAACTTCTTGTTGTTGTTTCTTGTGTAGACAATAAGTGCCTTTAGGTTTGTAAACCCGACCACTCATATCTTGTTGCAAATGCAAATTTGGCTTCTTACAATACAATTGAATATCCAACCTAGTTGAATATCCAACCTAGCCTTTAAATTGTCCTTACTTCTATTAGGACAATCCATTACTTTATAAAAAATATTGTCAAAGACATTTTTCTCAATATGCATGACATCAAGATTATGATGAATCAAATTTGTATGCCAATATGGAAGCTCCCAGAAAATGCTCTTCTTTACCCAATTGTGTTTAACACCAAAGCCAGGAATTTTATCATTACATGATGAACTTCCATTATGTCCCTCAGTATACTTGGACACTTCATTTAACATTTCCAAACCAGATGGACGAGGTAAAGAAGGGAGCCTTTCAATTACTCCTTTCAAAAACGTATCAGATTGACATCTATATGGGTGGTTCATGGGTAGGAATCGTCAATGACAATCAAAAAATGTTGTTTCCCTCCATTTTTTAATCTAAAAGCCTTGCTATGCTCCATACAATAAGGACAAGACAGATTTCCATGAGTACTCCACCCCGATAACATACCATATGCTGGAAAGTCACTAATGGTCCACATCAAAGCTGCCCTTAATTGGAAATTTTCCTTTCTGTATACATCATATGTTTCAACACCAACAAACCACAAATTCTTTAACTCATCAATCAAAAGCCTTAAGAAAACATCAAGCTTTTTCCCCGGATTCTTTGGCCCAGGAATCATCATTGTCAAAAACATGAATGGTCTAGTCATGCACTTCCACAGAGGCAAATTATAAACAGTAACAATTACTGGCTAACAAGAGTATGTATTTGAAGACATGTCAAATGGACAAAACCCATCAATGCATAACCCTAACCGAACATTTCTCGGATCTGATGCAAAGCTTAAGTGGACACGATTAAACTCCTTCCATGCCTCTCCATCAGATGGGTGCACCATAACCCCATTATCTGACGTATGAAAATGATGCCATGTCATATCTTTGGCATGATATGGAGACATGAACAGTCTCTGAAGCCTTGGTATCAAGGGAAAGTATCAGAGTTGCTTCTCAGCCTTATTGGAACCTTTGCTAGTAGGATTTCTAGGTTTGTATTGTGAACTTCCACAAAAATCACAATTTATTTTCATAGCATCTACTCCATAGTATAGCATACATTAATTAGGACACACATCATATTTCTCATAACCAAGTCCAAGTGGCCGCATAAATTTCTTGGCATCATAAAAATTGGATACCAAATTTTCATCATTAGGCATGTAACTTTTTGTAAAATCAATAAACTTGTTGAAGGCAGTCTGAGTCAAATTTAAAGTTGACTTCATATTAAGCAATTGTACACAAGCAGATAATTTGGATTACTTGGTACACCCATCCCACAAAGGCTCCTCCGCAGCTTTCAAAAGCTGAAAAAATTTAGTTGCCTCCGGATTTGAAAGTTCCTCTGCTACCACAGGACTAAACACATTATCATTATAGTATGCATCATCAACCCCCATTGCATCTATAACCAGATTCCTATATGGATTTTCTAGACAAACATCATTCACAACATGACTAATTCCAACCGATGAAGGTCCAGTCAATATTGGTTGTGCGACATAAGGCTCCCCATGTAGAGTCTAATTTTTATAACAAGGTAAAAAACCTTTTGTCAATAGATGCTTATAAACATCATCTTCTTTTAAAATCTTTTGATTTTTTCACCTCACACAAGGACATCTAATTTTCCCCTCAGATATATTTTTATCAATTGAAAAGGGAAAATTGATAAATCTTCTAACACCTGTAATGTATTCAGGACGAAGATGACCATCCATAAGATGACGATACATCCACAATCGATCATCCATGTTAATCTAATTAACATGATAACACCAATAAGTATTTTTATAAATAAGCATACTTCTTTAACTACTAGTACTTAAACAATCATTTAAATTAAAATATGTACCACATAGCTATATGTAATTGGTATTTTATAAACATTTTCTTTTAGGGTAAGCTAGAAGATGGATAAGAAATTGTTATGAAAAGGCTATCAAGGAGTTCTAGACAAGGATTAAATGAGTCCAAAAATTTATTTGAAATATAAGAATTCTAATAGGTTATTTATTTATTCCAAATTTAAACAATATTGTTATTTATCCATTTCCTTTTTAATTATTGGAGTAAACTATTAATTTAATTTAATTTCATATTTTTTTAATATATAAACACTACAATATTATATTTTAATTAGAGAAATATGATTTTAACATGGTGATTTTACATAATGGCTTATTTTGTGGGTTAAAACAAATGCAGTATTTATGTGAAATATTTTAAGCATTTAAATTGAATTCAATTACATTATTCAAAAATTTATTTGAAATATAAGAATTCTAATAGGTTATTTATTTATTCCAAATTTAAACAATATTGTTATTTATCCATTTCCTTGTTAATTATTGGAGTAAACTATTAATTTAATTTAATTTTAGATTTTTTTAATATATAAACACTATAATATTATATTTCAATTACAATGGTTTTGCCACTAAAAAATAGAGTATAAGTTTCAAAAAGCATTAATTATTATTTTTTTAGATAGCCCATTGATCACCCTTAAAAATAATTAAAGTTAGTTTAAATATGAAAGGGCTTTTTTTGAACTACCCACCCAAAGTTCTAAACTGCCTTATCATTGATTTATATTGTCTAACCAAATAATCAAAATGGAATTTGGCCCTCTAAATGCCTTCATGGTTTTGAAATTAAATAAAGAAGACTGAGGCTTGTTCTTGTTCTTCTTAAGAGGAAAATTACTAAAAACATGAACTTCAAGAAGCAATATGTAAAAGCAGAAATAAAAAGGACAGTACTATGGCTAGAAAAGTTAATTGAACATAATCCCAGCATCATGTTCACATAAACCTCCAAACCTAGGATCTACAAGGAAAATAAATTTAAATATGAATAATCTAATCCCAATAAAAAAGCAGAGTTTCAATTAATTAAAAAGATTACAATAGGCATGCCCAGCAGACAAATTAAGCATAATCTAATTAAGCAACCATAAAAAAATGAAGCAAAATAGACTTACCTAAGCCCCAATAATCAATGACCCAAGGTCGAGATTTTCTTGTTGCAACTCAATCAGACTTAGCCAACTCTATTGATTTATATTGTGATCCAATAAGCCATTTATATTGCTGGAAAAGTAAAAAACATAAACAGTATATTATACTCATCCAGCTATATCAATTGCTAGTCTTTAAAACAAATCTAAGTTCAACTATGAAAAACAAAAAGAATATCCAAGTTAAAGTACTGTTTAGTTTTTATATTTTCATGGCAATTGTCTTCTCATAACAATTTTTTTTTCTTCTAAGATCTAACCTAAAAATTTTCAATCTTGAACAAGATTACAAAGTTATTTTGAAATTTCAAAATAACTAACATTTAATTTATAACAAAGAACCATGAACAGACCTCACCTACTTAGCAACACTATGAAAGATACGAGAATAAATTTCATCTCAGCATATATGGTTTAGTATCGATAAAGACCACATCATTTCTTGCTAACCAAATAGACCCCAAATTAGCATGCATCTCACCACACTGTAAGACCTCCACTGCTGAAAGAGCACATCAATAAAGCATAGAACTACCCAAGAAACACCCACCAACACATAATGTTAGAATTTTTTTTTTTAAAAAAAAAACATGGTTAAAAGAGCATATTTCAGAACAGATTTGAAGTGAGTTTCATATGAAAATTAATTTTCAACATAAATCCCTTAATATGAAATATTATATCTTATGGTTTTCAAAAACATAATGACTAACTTATAAAATCATAAATAATGCATAGACTAAATTATAATGTACTCTAATTATTATCTCTTAAAACCTATAACTTAATAGGAATCTATATGTTTAGGACATAATTTTTCTACAAAACTGAGCCTTTGCATAAAATGAAATTCCAATGAGATGCTTTTTGAACTCAAAGAGAAGAACAACAAGGTACAAAAAGCATAGCATAAATAACTTAACTATAAATAAACCTAGCTAACAAAAAGTCAGATTAAGAGAAAATCAGTCCAGGACTAAGAATTCACAGCAATGAACTACTGACTTCCCAGCAACAATCAAAATAAATTTGGAGTTAATTGATATATTATTTAGTCATCTTCAGATTTCATTTTGGTCTCATAATTTCCATCTAAAAAGAAACTTAATGTCAGATTCAATGAAAGAAAATCATTCAATTAATTTTTTTATATACAAACTACAATTGAATAAGGAAAGGAAAAAAACAGTTCTATGCCCTGAAAAGTTAATAGAATATAACCAACATACAAACTGGAATTGAATAAGGAAATAAAAAAAAAAAAACAGTCCTATGCCCTAAAAATTGAAATATGCATATTTAAATTTTGATACAAAAGAATCAATACACACCACTTAATCCCGTCTTTCGTAGTTATCGCAATATCTGAATTTTGTTTGCTGAAAACAGGAACTCCATCAACCCTCCTACTCCTATAGCTATGTGGAATAGTCTTGAGAAGTTGGTGTGATGCCTTGATCTGTGACAGCATAAATCAGATAAACAGAATTATGAATGTATTACAATAAATACAACTTTGTGAATACAATGTGGTCTAAACAAATGGTACCAGCTTTTAATTTGGAACAAACTAAAATAGTTGAGGTTTCTCCTGCATAACACAACAAAATAAAATGTGGATTATTCCAGAAAATGATATGATATTAGAAATATGAATAGGATCGCAAAATTTGAATTTTGTGAAGGAAAATAAGTGTGTATAAGTTTTGCAACTAAAACTAATAATTGCATATTTTGAAAAAATATTTACACGAATCAGCAACCACCACATCCTAGTAAGTTGGATTGGCTGTGACTAAAAGGCAGCACTAAAACTTTGCAATCAATCAAATTACAAAAAGAAAAAAAGAAACACTTGGACTGCTACAAAAAAACAAAATCATCACAGGTTAACTAGTTGCTAGACTCTCTAGATTTTAATAGCATCCATACGCTGCTGTAACACTTAAAAATTATAGAAGTAGAGCATTACAAGGTAAAAAGTTGAAGCAACAGGGTAGCAAGTTATAACAGCACGAAACATCTCAGTGAAAGCGAAGAAATTGAACTGATGCATAATTTCCATCGATCACTCTCTTCCAAACATATGAATTACCAGCATTAGT
>NW_011499984.1:142832-158580 GCF_000495115.2 Populus euphratica | reverse complement strand
GGCGGTGACTAAAAGGCAGCACTAAAACTTTGCAAGCATGCTCAATCAAATTACAGGAAGAAAAAAAGAAACACTTGGACTGCTACAGAAGAAGAAAATCATCACAGGTTAACTAGTTACTAGACTCTGTAGATTTTAATAGCATCCATACGCTGCTGTAACACTTAAAAATTATAGAAGTAGAGCATTACAAGGTAAAAAGTTGAAGCAACAGGGTAGCAAGTTATAACAGCACGAAACATCTCAGTGAAAGCGAAGAAATTGAACTGATGCATAATTTCCATCGATCACTCTCTTCCAAACATATGAATTACCAGCATTAGTCCAGTAGCCTAAAGTCATTCAATTTATGAACCGTAACCCTAAAAATTAAATTAGGGGTTTTGATAAATTTTCAATTAAACATGCATAATTAAGTTATAGATCATCGTAAAAACATTTCATAAACCCTTATATTATCAAATTAATAGCCTAAAACCAATATTCAAAGTATCGAGAAAAAAAAATGTTACTGTGTTCTTTAGTTACAGGTGACTGAGATGGATCTACAGGACAGAAAAAAACCTGAGATTGGAAAAGTTAGGTGAAAGATTTTTAGTGTAAGTTAAATTGCAACAAAGAAAAATAAAAACCCTAAATTAATTACCTGAACTTTTGAAGAAAAGCATGAAAAACCCAACCCGTTTACAATGAGAAGGGGTAAATCAACATGTTCAATGGTGATAATGCTGGGTCTGGTTCGATATTGCCATGGGTCTGTGGTTTTGGTGGTTTACAGAGAAAGATTGAAACTATGCAGATGAAGAAGAAGAAGATGAAGGAGAAGAATTACAGGTGCCGAAGATGCGAAAAAAATGAAATGTTTGGGATAAAGAAAAATCAAATCGTTGAAAAGAGGGTGATTTCTCTATAGTTATGGATCGATGTTATTAGGGACGAAGGAGATTAGAAGAGTGGAAGATCATTAATTTTCATCTATTGGTTTTGTTAATTGGTCTATGTTTGCATTTTGCTGGTGTAGATTTACCAATGCCAGCGAAAAATAAACGGTTGAGATTTTATCCTAGTAAGTGTAATCAACGATGTTCGTAATTTTGGTTTTATATTAAAATTTAAATAATTATTTTTTTAATTATTAACAGAAAATCCGTTGATAAATTCAACGTAAAGTTTGCAACGGATTTTCCGTTACTAATATTAAAAAAATAATATATATGTAATCTGTTGCAAATCTGTTGCTGAATTTAGCAACGGAATTATCTGTAACTAAATTCAGATGTTAATAGCCCTTGTTTTTAGTAGTGAACAAATTTCCGACATTTTTTATGGGTATTCTAGACTAAAAAAAAACCAAAGGGACTGGCACAATCTGTTGAATTTCCATGTTCATGAAGTCCAAACCCAGTGAGAACGATTAACAGGTTATTGGCTGGTGAAGCTTTTTAGTGGCATGATGCTGTGGATGTAACAAGAATCGGCTCCTTTTCACTTTGTTTATTAAGAACAGCTAATTCATTTTGAAGCTTCAAAAAAAAAAAAAAACATGATGAGGAAAAAGTTGGCATTCACTTCCAACTTTAAAAGGAGAGATTAATGAAAGTCTAAAATAAAATCCCTAATTTAGACTTCGCAGTTTGCACACTTGGACAATATTGGGTCATCGTTGCTTTCGGATCAGGGTTCGCAGAGATGCGCGGGAAACCGAGGGAGTTGAAGAATAGGTTAGATTCAAGTCAACATAATCAAGAGTATAATAGTCTAATAATAGGTTAGATTCAAGTCAACATAATCAAGAGTATAATAGTCTAATAATTGTAAGCAACTTTTTAGTAGCTGGATTCAATTTAATCAACTTTGCCCAAAATTCTTCACCGACATGATAACGTTCACACTATTTTTTTGTGGTCCACGAGGCGATGTTTTCTTAAGAAGATGCTTCCATGAAACTACGTACGTATAGCCGAAAACAACTCCTGAATGATTTTTATCTTGACGGTGATGTCCTACTCCCACCCCACACTTCACGGCCTCTCGACATGAGCAACCTTTTCAATTCTCATTCCTTCATGGAAATCACCTCGCAGGCTGAACTCTAACCTATGATTTTTAAAGCCAAATAAGGTACTGAATTAAAAAAAAAAAACAAAAACAAAAAACCATAAGAATATATGGTTGAAAATTAAATTAAAATATTATTTTAAGATTTAAAAAAAAATTAAAAATCAAATTTAATCTTGATAGGGTTGATCAATTCTCTAATTTCTCCATAAAATCTATTGGATTGCGCGCATCGATTAACTTCTATCTAATTTTATTTAAGACCTAATTCAAACCAAATTGGTAATTAATAAATTATTAGATTGATCCACCAAAGCAAAACAGTTTTGATAACATGCTTTCTATATACCTCTTTAATTTAGAACCATAGCTTATTGAAATATTCACCAAAACAATGTCGAGGCAATTACATCGCATCCCTGTTGATCTTAAATTGGAGCAATGTAACCAGATTTAAGATAGGATATTTGAACATGTAAAGGATAATATCACAGCATCAATGTACTAGAGGATCAAGTTTGAAAGAAGGAAAATGAAAAGCCATTTACCTTTGACAAGGCAAGTCCTGTGACATGTATTTCCCCATCTGGTGATCTATCATAAATTATCGGTCAGCATCCCCACCTCAAATGAAACCTGCTCTTGCAGATAAAGAGTATCTATGATTGTGAGACCCAAAAAATAGTTTGCAAGTAATGACTTTGCACCTATATTTACAACTGTACCTGCCTCCTTTATCTTCGATATACTTTCTAATGGGACCACTCAAGTAAACATCTGGAGAACCCTTGAGCACACGAAGTAAAGAAGCCTCTGTCTTGGTGGCAAACAATGAGAATATGGTCAGCATGCACCATGCACCGATGTTATCACAGTCAATAAACCCAAGGGCATAAACAACAGGATCCCACATTCTTTGGATACTCATGCGTGTTCCACCTTTGGACAAAAACCAATCAGAGAAGCTGATCTGCAAGAAGAAAATGTAATTTCAACGATAATATTAACAAAATGACCTGGGCAACGATTCAAAAGAAAGAGAAATGAGATAATTCTTACGCTATCTAATTTCCTTATGTCCCTCAATGCACCATCGGGATCAACAAGAGCCTTCACAACTGGACTCAAGGCAAGCGCCATAGCATTTCTTGCTATATCATAAGTCTGAAATTGAAAAGTACCACGAGATAACACATCAAAAGAGAATTTAAGGGGGTAGGAAATTTGGCACCAGCTAGTTCAGCTTCCCAAAACATGTTGACAGATGACACATAAAACCCTTATAGTTTCTTTTGCACTTTTTTTTTTAATTTTTGCTTCTGGCGAAAATTTGAATGCCAAAACTACTCTACTTAGACTGGATATTTGACAAAGCACAGCAGTCAGCTCCTTGTGTATTTTTCTATGACGAGCTTGATTCCATTGTTGGCAATGGAGATAGGGTTCTACCTGCTAATGTTGATATAGAGTTTGCTATCATGGATGTTTGCAGGCCTTTCTAATGGGAAGCAATTACAATCATGGATGATCCTTGCAAACGAAAAGAGAATGCATCAAGGGATGGAAATTCTTCAGAAGGAATTTTACCATCTGCAGAGCCTTTGTCAGACGAAATATAAACATTTAAGCTATGAGCAAGCATTGCAGGCCGTTAAGGATCTCTGCCTTGAAGAAGGTAAGAAGAGAGAGACTAACACAATCTTTGAACATCGACGCTATGATTCTGTTAATCGGCAGCAGAGAGAGAAGCTTGTTGAGAATGAACATGATGGTTTGTTCATTAGCAGTAGATTTGAGTTAAATGTTATATACCAAACGTGTTAAAAGAAGAAGATACTACTCTGAATGTCAATCAATATAGGTACGAGGATACTTATGGTGGTATAACTTCTCAGTTTTGTGACTTGGAATCTGGTAAAGATAGTAATTGGAGAACCGAAGACCAAATGAATCAAGTGGAAACTTTCATTGAAATTGCTACCCAGCAACAGAAAGAACAATTGTCCATAAAGCTCAACAAAATCGATGCCCGAAACATGCAGTTTGTACGTTAATGGAATGCAGCGGTAGGAACTCAAGCTCAAGTCAGTGTTTTGCCCTTGATTATTGATCAATCTTGCTACCTCTAGTGAAGTCATACATGAGGGCACACTTGGAGGCCCTAGCTAGCTGTAAAGGATGCCACGGAGATTCCGAAGCTGCGAATAGAATCTTGAATCAACTTCTGATAGAAATGGATGGCATGGCAGCTAAGAAGAATGTTTCTATCATTGGAACAACAAACATGTCAGATATTATTAACCCAACATTTGACCCAGCATTGCCTAGTCTTAGGTGTCTGGATACCCGTTGAATATTTATATACCTCTTCCTGACAAGGCTTCCCATCTTCAAATATTTAAAGTATGTTGCCGGAAGCCATGTGCTCCTAAGAACGTTGACTTGATAGTTCGTGCACAATATACTCAAGTTTTTAGCGGCGGTGCTAGTATCACTGAAATTTGTCAACATGCCTGCAAATATGCCACTTATAGAAAATATAGAAGGACAGCTAAAGGGAACCTACCATATCCCTGAGGGTAAGGCTTTTTTTAATGGAGGTGGAATTGTAGCTACCTTAATTAGTGAGATTAGGTCTTCTCCGCAAGATTTAGTACATTTAAATTTTAAGTTATCATATTAGGATTTTTAAATTTAAGTTTAAATATGTTTAATTTTTTTATTTCTATTTAAGTAGAATTTGAAAAAAAATCATGGAAAAACTTAGTTAAGACTTTCACTGAGTCATTGGAGTCCCAAACTACCTTGAATTTTACTGTTGATGGGGATTCCGACCAGTGATATACTGATATTTGCTCATAGGAGATTAAGCATACTGACACAATATTTAACGTGGTTCGGCAAAGCGCCTATATCCACGGGAGAAGTCATTTTATTATATAGGAAAAAAACACAATTTACACCAATAGAGGAGGAGGAATCATCCCTTCTTTGACAACTCTCAACCTCACTCTGTTTCTCTCTTTTCAATGTTACAATGATAGCTACTGCTGGCTATCCTTGGTAGTCCACTCTCTCTTATATTTCTCACATATTTGGTTGCATTCTCACTCATTTTGCTCTCTCACGTATGCCTCTATTTATAGACATCCATGGCAGCTCTTCTTGTTTTGTTGTCAACATTGGTAGCCACTAACTCCAGCTCATTCAACAATGATAGCTGTCACCTCCAACTCTTCTTCAACAATGGTGGCTGTCAACCTTTGACATGTTAGATGGGTGCACATGGTTGGTGCAGCTCCAGCTATAACTGTTGTCTTTATTAATGGATGGTGTTGTCCACTAATGGTTGCTTTACATTAATGGCAATCAACCCAACAACTGTGAGATTTGCTTTTATTCTTTTCAATTAAGTATTGTGAATCAATTTTTTTTTATTAAATAAAATTGTCACGCTCAAAGCAAGTTTTGAAAAGCAAGGCACACAAAAAAAAACCCAAAAAAAAAAATTGACATAAATTTAACTAATTTTTTTAAAAAATTAAACCGAGTCGAGTTAAATTAATGAGTTTGAATTAGTTGATTAGTTTATTTATAATTTAAAAAAATAAAAAATTTAATTTAGTTATATTTTTAATCCAAAATTAAACTTCACTGAAAATGATAAAAAAGAATTTGGCCATACTTTTAAATGAAAGATTCGATTTGAAATTTTTAGATTGGTTAGGTTTTCTGATAGATTTGTTTAGGAGCCTTTGGTAATTGTATGGATGTGTATTTTTTTTTTTAAAAAAATTATATGGATTTTTTGGTGGCCAACAGTATTTTGGACGGAATTTGAGGAGTAATCTAAAAAATTTAGGATTTAATATCATAGATTGAGTTTTTACTTCAATCAGACTAATTATTAATTTGAATAAATTCATTTAATTTGAACTTTTCTATTTATACCGGATCCAAACTTGATTGAATCATAAAATAATTATTATTATTGTTGTTGTTATCCAAATTTTTTTTATAATTTTTTAAAAATAAAAAAATAATAAAAACCTAAAATCCAGAGATCTCTCTCTGCCACTCCATCTTCCCCCTCATCTCCCTCGATGAAATTAAGCAAGGTAGACGCCATCTTTGACGTGTTGATCGCTAACGGTCAGCTGACTCTACCTCCGTGTATGCGACCCGCCGAGATCGATAAAGTTGAAGATTCCAACTACTGTCGACAGTTTGAAAGATCAATAAACTTGAATTTTCTAATAAACTTGAATTAAATACTAAGTGTCAACTTTCAAATCAATAAATAAAAATGAAAAATACCATCAAACCGCGCGGGCATAAGCAACAATTGTTTTAATAAAAATAATTAATATAGATGGAGTTCGTAATTCAATAACCCAAGTCCTTTTATTGATCCAGCCTCTTGATCCCACGCGTATGGCATGCCATATTGTATGTTCGGTATTATTATAAGTTAATAACCATGCATTTAATCTTAAGTGTACTGTCTTTTCTCGTAATATTACGTGCTCCATTATATTGAAAATATGTATCCCTATTCTCTAACATGAGTACTGTAAATTCTGCATTTCAATATACATAATTATTTTTAATATTTTAGCTTTATAAGTTGAAGAATGAAGAATATGATTTGACTATCAACTCTTTTTTCTACAAAGAAACTCTTTTAATTTGAATAAAAATACGCATAAGTTTTCTGTAACTATAAATAGGTGGCTAAATTTTACTGCTCAATTTACAAGCAAGAAAATCTTTTGTATAAACCTCTTTAGGGGTAATAACCAATAGGCTGACTCCATCAAGATTAATTACATATATACATGTAATCTCTTTTAAGTAATTAATATTGTCTTAAGTTTCTTTCTGTTTTCTTCTTCAAGATTAGGTAGATTTGATCCCATGTTGCATGCTTTAGAAAAAGTCAAATACGATTTCAAATTCAATTGATATATATTTCTTGTCCCTCAAGCATAACATTGACTGACTATAGATGTGAAAATGATAACTTCCTGATCCTTCGTTTCCATGAAAGTTCTTCTGCATAATATAATATTCTAATTTACATTTTTAATTTTCCACGAAACTTCCTCCATATAATATAATATTCTAGTTTACTTGTGTAATCTTCGCTAATGTCTTCATATGCCAGGCAAAATATGAGGCTAAACTGTTGACACAAGATGAGTCCCTTCAGCTTTTCAGTTGGCATGCCTTTAGGACTATCCATCCACCGGATGATTATGCTGAGCTTTCCAATGATCATGTATTAAAGTGTGCTGGTGGGCTTCCCTTAGCTCTTGAAGTTTTGGGTGCTTCTTTGTTCGGAAAAGACAAATCTGTATGGAGAAGTGCTATTGAAAAACTGCGAAAAACTCCACATCATAATGTCCAGGCAAAGCTTATGATAAGTTTTGACGCACTGGATGATGATATACTAAAAAATATATTCCTTGATTTTGCATGTTTCTTCGTTGGCAGAAACAAAGAATATGTGTCAACAATCAAGAAATCAATTTAACAATTCTTGTTGACAGGTCTCTCTTAGAAGTTAATTTACTGAATCAATCAAGGATGCATGATCTAGTAAAAGACATGAGAAGAGAGATAGTTTGTCAAATGTGTCCCCAACATCCTGGAAAACGCAGCAGAATTTGGCTTCATGAGGAAGCATTGAAAGTGCTCAAAATCAACATGGTAAGATGCATTGCTGTAGTCTTGTGCGCAGAATCACAAAGTCTTATACGTATTTCCTGTTGAGCTTGTTTTTAAATAATTTTAACAAAATATATACTTTTGCATAGGTCTACTTCCAAACCATGATATATGTCGCTCTACTGAAATTTCTTGCTTTTGTTAGGGAACATAAAAAGTGGAGGGTCTTGTGCTAGATGTGCAAACTTCGAAAGCTGAACCTTTAAGAACAGAATCATTTGAAAACATGAAATATTTGAATTTACTCCAAATCAATGGAGTTCGTCTCAACGGATGCTACAGACATCTTCCCAAAGGGATTATATGGCTTTGTTGGTCCGCATGGATGCTCTTTGAAATCTTTTCCACCTAATTTCAAACTGGACTATCTAGTTGTTCTTGAACAGTGATTAGAAGCTTATTACAATTTGAACAGTGAGAGTAGCCGATGTGGAACGTTTTGTGGGTGCGTTTATAGATAGATCGAAAATGGCAAATTTCAAGAAGAAGTTCAGACGCTTCGAAGGTGCAGTGTCACAAAAAACAGCCAGATACAACCGTGAAATCATACTGAAATTTGATGACAGGTTCTGGAGGCCATGTTTTCTATGGGATAGCTCACTTGCACTAACTGAAATCACGAAGTCCTTCAAATTAGAAATTAGACCTGGAAGATGCTGTTTTTATTTATCTTTATTTTCCTACTAGCTATATTAGAATTTTAATTAATTTCTCTACTTTCAATTTTTTTTTTTCTATATAGATTAGGTTGGTTTTCGCTACTATATGACCAATTAGTATGTTTTTTTTCAGTAGAGTTTTATGTATTACTAACTTTCAGAATATATTTTTTTTAAATGTCGCCCTCCATTTTTTTAATTATATTTTTTTTTACCAATTATTTTTATTGTTTTTGAAACGTTGATAGGTCATGTCAGGTCAACATAGCATGTTTTGGATTTTTTTCTACTAAAAATAATATTAATAACCTCTAATTTTTTTTATTTTTTTTTGGAAGAAAAATTTATCTGGACGGCAAAAATACCTGACACTGGCTTACTGTCACTTTCTTTAATAGATTATTAACCCATTGATGCCTGACACGGTCTCTCGCAAGTGGGGTATAGTTTACATGCGTGGTTCATGCATACATTAATCTGCTGGTATTAATTCATGTTGACTGAACCAGGCTTCGTCTTCAATCTGTAAATGAAACAATACTCGGCAAATTGTATTCGATTTTTTATACTTTGAATTATTTAAAAAAATATTCATATAACAAAGATCTTGAAAACCTACAAATGATCCCATAAGTCCTGTTAAGAACACAACCCGTTTTAAAATTATTTTTCTTTTTCATAAAAAAATATTATTTGTTTTTCTTAGCTAGTTATATTTCTTTTGCTTGATTACTTTAATGGAGCTCATGGGATAAATTTATCATTTCTCTTTCTTAATTTAAAAAAAAAATCAAATTTCATTTTCTAAGCATTATCTTCTTTTACTAATTGAAGGCTAAGTTAGAGTTATTCAATATAAACACGAGCCATGCGAGCTTGACAGCAAGTTTGTGCTAATGTTAATTAATGCAAACAAAATGTAAAGTAAACGACTTAGTTTATGAAATTAGTAGTAGTGAGATTCAATTATTTAAACTATATCATATAATACAAATTAACCTGTTTTAAAACTTCGCATAAAATTCCTCACTAACATAACGTTGTTCAAATTATTTTATTTTATTTTATTTTTTGGTGAACGAGGCAGATAACTTGCTAATAAGCTGCTTCCAAGAAACTACGCATCACCAAAACTACGCATCACCAAAACTACGCATCACTAACATAACATTGTCCTCCACGGTGCTTCACGGCCGGTAGACATCGGCAGCATTTTCAATTGTCTTCCATCCTGCGAGCTGGACTCTATGATTTTTAAACCACACAAGGGACTGAATTTAAAAAAAAAAACCATAAAAATATAGCGATTTTACTCTTTTAACACAACTAATAAGATGTGCATATTATTTTAAAATGTAGAATGGTATGGTGAGTTGACTCGTGATGCTGTAATTCAGAATTTAAATTAAACTAAGTTTCAATAAAAATAAATAAAAAAAGAATTGACTGAATATAATCTAAAGAAAAACCTTAATAGACCCTTCATTCAATAAATATAGAAAAAATTCAGTCAATGTTTTTATAAAAATTTACTTTAAAATAATATTATTTTTATTTTTTATATAAAAAAGATTAATCTAACTTAATCAGATAATCACAGTTGACCAATAACACAGGACTTACCCAAAGTGAATTTAAAAACTATGGTGCATAGTCTAAGAAGCCTGCTCTTATACTCGGTACCTTGTAATTAACCACTGTGAAGGCTCTTCTATGTAATTCCATGCAAATTTTTTTTTCATTCTTATTTTTTTTAATTGCGCTCTTATATGCTTTTATTGATGACCAATTACTTAAACGAATTGAAAGAATTCAATGAATGGGTACTAAGTTCAAAAACACAAAGAAAAGGAATGCCCAATTTGATATTCATAATATATAAATTTATTTTGATTTGAAAATTTATTTTTTATATTTTATATTTTTCAGTACTTAGATGAAAGATACTCAAAGAAAATGATGCTAGAAAGAGAAAATTCTTGATTAGGATCAATTCTCATAAAATAATAATAATAATAATAATATTGATGTTAAAAGATACTTCATAAAAAATAAATTCTATTAAGATAGTATTTGTACTCTATCATGCCTAGAAACCTAGATCTTGCAAAGATATCAAAGGTTTCTAGTCCTGTCACATGTCAAAAGATTAGAAAATAAAATGGTTAGAATATTATTAATAGTTGTTAGTCTTTTTTGTCAATTAAAAGAATTAGTTAATATTGTTTAATAAAGAATAGATACTGTGAATAAGCTTCTTACTATAATAATATATAAATTGATATCAAATAAGGAAACATTATTCAATTAATAAAACAGTGAATCAAAAACATAATTTCTTCTTCCTTTTTTTTTAATAAAATCCTTCTTTGCTTTTCTTCATCTCTCTCTATTCCTTTTTCTGTATAAATCTTACTATCCTAACATGGTAACAAAGCTTATGAATTCTTGATCTTGAGAACTTAGCTTCTACACTCTACAATTTTTTATTCTTATTTATTAATAAAACGGTGAATCAAAAACATAATTTCTTCTTTCTTTTTTTTTAATAAAATCCTTCTTGGCTTTTCTTCATCTCTCTTTATTCCTTTTTCTGTATAAATTTTACTATCCTATCATGGTATCAGAGCTTAGGAATTCTTGATTTTGAGAACTTAGCTTCTACACTCTACAATTTTTTATTCTTGTTTCTGATTTTGGTTTCATTCTTATCTTATTCATAAAATTCTTCCATATTCGTTGATGTGTCTATTATCTATTTAATATATTGTTAAACTGAAAATTCTTCTTTAGATCTTCAACTTTTTGCAAGATTCTTCCTTCTCAATATTTGATTCTCTTCTTTTATACTTCTTACACTCTAAAAAAAATTAAAAAAATGGTGACTATTTTTCAACTTCAGATTGTTCAATCTCCTATTACCTGTTTGCTTTCTAAGGTTTTTATTGCTGTGACAATCAAGCTTGATGATACATATTACTTGTTCCAATCTTATGCTTGGCTTCTCGAAACCTGCTGTTGTAACCCATTTTGGGCCCCATGAAAATAAAAATAAATAATAAATAATTAAAAAAAATTAAACAACGTCGTTTTGACACTGTTTCTCTTCCCGCATGCTGCTGGAGCCCCACGCCTTTTTAAAACCAGAAACAATGACTGCATGCTGCTCCCAAAACTAGAGCCCCACGTCCCCTGCTCCCAATGCGCAGCGACGCCTTCCTTGCTCCCCTTCGCCTGTAAATACTGCTTTTAGCAGCTGCAACACAGGGGGACAATTTTTTTGAGGAGAAGAACGATAACCTCTCTCTCTCTCGTCTTTTTCCACCGTTTGAAACAACACTGCCACCGGTAACCGCCCACCTTGCCCTTAGAACCGTCGTTTGGAAGAAGAAACAGAGAAGCAAGGTGACTGAACAAGGAGAAGACATAACACAAAAGCGGCAGAGAAGAGGAAGAACAACCACAGCCAGTTGCAACACCACCACCAGGAGCAGAGCACGTCCTCTCCACCACCACAAGCTGCCATTGTATTCCTAGTCGACAACAACACAGTTGGGAGCAGAAGGAGAAAGGGAAACAGAGGAGAAAGAGAGGAGAGAAACCAACGCCGAAACATCAGAGAAGAGGAAGAGCCGCCACAGCAACACCACCACCAAACCGGTCACCGGCATCACTGTCATCTATCATCGCCAAATCAGACACAAGCATCACTGTCAGCTTCTCATTCCAGGTAAGTGACGATGCACAATATTAATTAATGCACAGTATTAATTAACTAGCTACTGTGCAGGCTAATTAATTAACGGGTACTGTACACATGTACAGTACCCCCGGTTACTATGCGTGTATAGTAACATGGTACTGTACACATGTACAGCCCCGGTTACTATTGTTCCGGGCTGGAATATTAGCCCAGCCCATGCGGCTGGGCTAAGTCCAGCCCTGTAGGAAGTAGGCCCGTTTTATTTTTTGGGCTCGTTTCAGCCCAGTTTCCTTTTGGGTTGGGTTCGGCCCATTCAAAGAATTATTTCAAAGAATCTGTAATTTTCTACCATTTTTGTTACTGAATTTTAATCAATATCGGTTTGTATTTTTATACTGTAAAGATACAAATCCAGTATTAAAATACCTAGTTTTTGTCAAGTCATAAAAAAAATAAAACAAAAAAATATTTTGTTTTTATGCATACAGCCTAGTCTCTCCAATATATATATATATATATATATATAAATCATCTTATCATATTTTCATAAAACAAAGAAAATTTCAAAAAATATACGTATTAGCATGCAACATTAATAACCAGTTTATTCAAGCCATGAGAACTAGGCCAATATTTCAAAAAATTCCAAAAAAATTATTTTGTTTTCTTTTAATATCTGGGGTTATGATCTTATACGTAAGACGTATTTTGGAAATTAAATTCTTGTGTTTAGGTTAGAGTTACCCGATAAGATAAGGATCTCTTTATCGAGGAGGACTTTTCTTAAACCATACCAATAACTAGGAAACATTAGATTTTATCAGACAATAAAACAATGCAGCTTACCTTAGATAGGGCGTATTTGGGGTGCTAATACCTTTCCTTTACGCAACTAGTCCCTGTACCCAATTTATGAGACCAGTTAGGGTTCCTAGTGACCAAAATACTAGGTGGCGACTTCCAATCCATTTCCCATCAATAAAAGACTAGATTTTCTTGTCCCCCTATATTTTCTAGATAGATATTATACAACATTTCCAGATAAAAGTGGAAAACTCGCCGCGATGCTGCACACGTGCGACACCTGCGATTGAAGGGAAATGTAAAGATATGAAAAGCTCTAGCCCTACCACATGTCAAAAGAATAGAGAATAAAATTATTAGAATGTTGTTAATCTTATTTGTCCATTAAAGATATATTTAATTCTTTGTTTTTTTTCTTCATCCTTCTTGGATGTTGGGAATTTTATATTTTTTTGGATTTTTTTTATTTTAATTTAATCTTCATCCAATAATCACCCATAGATCCTTGTAAGAACCAAATGACACCAACTGTTAAGAACAGCTAATTAATTTTGAAGCTTGAAAAAAAAAAGCTTGATGAGGAAAAGGTTGACTTCCTCTAAATAAAATGAAATATTAATGAAACCGAAGTTGACATTGACTTCCAACTTTAAAAGGAAATATTAATGAAAGTCTAAAATAAAATCCCTAAGTTTAAGAACAGGTTATTGTTCCTTCCGGACCAGGCCTCGCTGCGATGCGCGGGAAACTGAGCTCGTTGAAGACTAGGTTAGATTCAAGTCAACATAAAACTACGTACGTATAAAATTCTAATAATTGTAAACAACTTTTAAGTAGCTTTGCAATTCAATTAATCAAAATGTTCTTAAGAAGATGCTTCCATGAAACTACGTACGTATAGCTAAAAACAACTCCTAAATAATATACTGTTACTGTGTCAATTACAATATTATTTTATTTTTTAATTATGTTAAAAATTAACTTGAAATTTTATATATTTTTATTAATACATATAATTTTTATTATATTTTATTATATATAAACGCCAACTTTATAATTACTTCACGATTAATTAATGTCTACTCCCACCCCCTCACTTCACGGCCTCTGGACATGAGCAACCTTTTCAATTTAAATATAATATTCAATGATATTCGAATATTCAAGTCAACACAAACAAGATTATAATATTCGAAAGAAGCCCTGAATATACTCTGCACTACTGCTCACAATCTTTTTATGCAACCCTATTGCGTTTTTTTTTTTCATGAACAATTAAATTACTCTATTATATTTGCAATATAATGGTTTTTTTTGTTATTATTGTTTGGTCACGAAGGCATTTTTGGTTTTATGCACATTAAAAAAGTTGATGTATTAATAATTTCATCGTCTGTAGATGATACATGCAACTAATTATAATGGTTGAAATCAAGCTTCCATCACATTATATGTCACATTATATGATGCATTTCAATGTCATTTTCCTTTCTAAGTAGTGCATATACAATTGTGGTAAAAATCAAGCTTCCACCGCATCATGTGATGCATTTCAGTGACATCTTCCTTTCTTCGTAGCACATATATAGTTATGGTTCAAATCAATTTCAATGTCTTCTTTTTTCATTTCATGGATAGTGCATATACAGTTATGGAGTATGGTTTGGTGTCAATTGACTTCTTTTTTTCCTTTTTTTTTCCCTTATATTTCTTCCTCAAATTACGTGCTAACCATGCAAAACATTATACCAGCTCTTCAATTTCTTTTTTTTATTAAGTCATTCTTCTTTTAATTACAATTATTTTATTTACATTGATTATTTCTAATTGAATTTTATTTTTAATTTCATTCCTAACTATTTGATTTTGTTAATTTTTTTAATTTGATCCTTATTTTTTTAATTATTATTTTTTAATTATTTTGTTGATTGATTTATTTTTCTTCAATTAAGCATTTCCTTTTATTGAATTTTATGTCAAGTTTGGTGTCAATTCTTTTAATTGTTATTTTTTTAATTATTTGCTTATTTGATTTTTTTTCAATTCCATCTCTAAACTTTTAATTTCATTTAAATTTTCCCTTAACATTTAATTTCAACTAGTTTTATGTTGAATTTAGTTTCTAATTCTTTTAATTACTATTTTTTTATTTCACATTGTTTTTTTATTGATTTTTTTCCTCAATTCCATCGTTAATATTTGTTTGGTTGAGAATCTTACTTCTTTGTCTTTTAAGGCTTGCCTTTAATGGAGTCACTCTAGTCTCATGATCTAAGTCATAGATGTGAAAGATTAACTCGGGTTGAATTCGTTATTTTTAAAAATATTTTTTTATAATATCTTTTTCTCAGTATTTTCTTACTTTGTTATTTATGAGTTTATCTCAATTTCATGTCATAGGCTATGTGTTTGATCTATTTACTTGAGTTGACTACTAGATCCGCTCAATGCGTCTTTTTTTTTTTTATCTTTGTTTTTTATATTTTTTTTCCATCATATCAGCAAGTGTTCATTCCTTATATTTTTCTATGTATTTGACCTTTCATAATATTTTTTATGGTGTGAGTTTATTCAATTATTTTTATTTGTATTTTTCAATATAGCAATGTGTTTTTTTTGTATGGATTTATCTTTTATTTATTAAAATAAAAAAGTTTAGTAAACATAATTAGTTAAATAAATGATCATCAATTTATTTAATTGAATGATTACATGGGATTTTCAAAAGACATTTTTAATTTTTCATGTAAAAAACCATGTTGGATCAATATGCACACCTAATAATTGTTTTTAA
>NW_011499984.1:89772-138317 GCF_000495115.2 Populus euphratica | reverse complement strand
AAAAACCCAATTTTTAAGAATTGATATATCTATTTGTGAATGATATCAAAATAATTTTTATTTTATAAAATAAATTTTCTCGACACGTCTCTTTTATTTATAGAAAAGGACCGATGTCAAAAAAAATTAAATACCAAATATGGATTATGTCCATTATTATTTATTTGGTAAATTAGACGTAACTCTCCTTTTTAGGGATAAACGTCGATATTTTAGACAAAGTCTCCTAATTTTAGGGACTGATGTCATTTTTAACGCGTCTCCTATTTTTAGGGACCGACGTTAACCATGTTAAAAATTTTACAAATATGCTCAAAAATATAATAGCATTTGAATCAAAAATAAGAAAAACACACAAGTAAAGGTAACCTTTCTCTGAAAGGATGTTTTAAGGGTGGTGTCTACCTTCCCTTAATCATAACTAACCCAGTACCCGAATCTCTGGGACCAGTGTCTAATTTTGGATTTCTAGTTCCCTCAAATTACTAGATGGCGACTCCAATAAAATCTTTATTTCCCCCAATCAAATAACAAAATTAAATTCCTTTTGTTTTAAAAACAAAACAAACAAAAAAAGGAGTGGAGCCGTCGCCCGACGTCGTGCAGCGACACCAACCAAAATATTTAAGTTATTATATATACTTCTAATTTTTTTTTTTATATTATTCTATAATGCTATTGAACTTTGCTAATCATGAAAACAGCTTACATCAGATCCACCCATGATATCAGAGGCATAGCTTGACAGTTTATAAATTCTAGAAAGTTACACCCTCGTGAAGATTTCCTGAGTCAGCGAGTCAATGTAAGACATGCAAGGTGTTATAACCCCTTTTTTACCTTCAATTTCTCTATGTGTTTTCAAAATTATATTTTTAGAAAAATTTAATGTTTTTATATTTAATTTAATTGTGTTGTTAATGAAAAAAGAAAGAAAAAGGAGTTTATCGTTTGAAAGTAGAGGAAAGAAAGAAAAAGAGACTACTGTGATCAGGGACTAAAAATAATGGATTGTAACACAATATTATGAAATGTTTTTTTTTTTTCATTGTAAAATATAGAGATGAGATATGGATTCTTGTAATTTTATATTTAGTAGGACTTGTTTGTATGACCCAATTTTGCAGCTAGCACATGGTTAGAGATAATTTGTATACGTTTGGAAAATATCGTGTGAATTTTATTCTTGTACCTTTAAAAGGTAAACCCTAACCCAAAGGTTAGAAAGCAAAGGGAAATGATTTCCCTAATGTAACCAATTTAGAGCGTGAGAAGTAAGCAGGCAAGTGAAAAACTAGACAGAATCAGGCATTAATTGTGAAGGAGTAGTGGTTGAGAAGGAAGAAAAATAAATGATAGATATTTCTAAGGCATGCACTCAAGCATTTACTTGCTGAATTGAGGAGAAGGTAGAATAGCTACAGAGAGAAATGGTAGATTTAATACCACTCTTACAAAACCCAAATTGGGCAACTTGAGTAACCTAGTTAGGAACCAGGCTAACCTGCTGTGACGGGGTGAAATCCAATCATTGATTTTTTTAAATAATTTTTTTTAAAATAATTTTTTTATTTATTTTACAAAAATAAATTAAAATTAACATGAATTAACTCATATGGGTTAACTCTCATTACTCATGTCTTACTCTAGATTGACCGTCGACTTGAGCTTAATAGCCATGAGTAAAAATACCGACATGCTCACTAGCCATTTGCAAAGACAACATTAAGAAAAATATCATGATTATTGAGCAATGAAACAATATTAAATATTATCTCGCTAGGTATGTTTATTGATGGGTCAGATAAGTTTTTGGATAAATTAAATCTTCTTTTACCTCTCTCTATGTGAATTTTTATTTTTGATGTAAACATAATCATATTAAATATAAAGAAACTCCCGCGGTGTTACACCTCGAGAGCTGCTTTCTTGCGCTAAAGCCAGTTAAAAAGTTACATCATGAATCTTTGGATAAGTCAAATTTGGAACGATGACCCACAATATGCATAGTTCTTCCAATTAATAGGCAGTCCTATGATTTGGAAAGGTAGAACAAAGATTATTTAGAAATTTCAGAATGAAAGATTCCTCTACCTTGCAATTCCAATTAATTGAGAAAGCCCGAGCGCGATTAATCAAGCAGTCTCTCACATTATTTCTTCACCAATTCAATTAAAGGAGAGAAAACTGATCCAAAAGATTTTAAAAAACAAAATATTTTTTTCTTAGTTTTTTTTATTTTTTTTTTATTTAGTTTAGAAATGAGCTACGGATTTTGAACAAATAAGCCAAGAATTAAGCATCTTTAGAAATTATAGGACTTGGAAATGAATTTTCCTAAGATTTACCAAATCTTCCACCCAATAAAAACTGATGCACTGTTGTTGACGTTTATATGTCAAATTCTGTAAAATAAGAACAAAGATGAATAGGAAATTTCACAATTAAAAATTCCAATAATTATTCCATTTCTTTTTTTCTATAAATACCTATCATTGGAGCCTAGGATCTTCATCTTCCATAGCAAACCATATCCCTTAGACATGATGTCCTTCCTACAGAAACCATTCTCAATGTTTCTCCAACTCCTCTTTTTTCTCCTTCTAACATGCATTCCTTCTTTCTTTGCCTACCATCCTAATTCATCTGGTGCTGCCAAATATGGAATTCTGACGGTAATAAAGAAGCGGAGGCTCTCCTAAAATGGAAAGCAAGTCTTGATGACAACCACAGCCAATCTGTCCTGTCTTCTTGGGTTGGTAGCAGCCCTTGCAGGTGGCTTGGAATCACTTGTGACAATTCTGGAAGTGTCGCGAATTTCAGCCTTCCACATTTTGGTCTGAGAGGTAAGCTTCATAGTTTCAACTTCTCATCCTTCCCCAATCTTGTCACTCTCATTCTCTGGAACAATTCACTCTATGGAACTATTCCATCCCACATTAGTAACCTGACCAAAATCACCAATTTAGACTTGTGTGATAATCATTTCGCAGGGAATATTCCACTTGAGATAGGATTCTTAACAAGTCTTAACTTTTTATACCTTTGTGGAAATGATCTCACTGGCTTGATCCCAGCCTCTATTGGAACTTTAAAACACCTATCTGTTCTCTATTTATGGGGTAACAAACTCTCTGGTAGGATCCCTTCTTCTATTGAAAATCTGAGAAACTTATCATTTCTCTCTTTTTGGAATAACAAACTATCTGGTTCCATTCCTTCTTCTATTGGGAACATGACTAAGCTCATTGACTTGCGTCTAAGTGAAAATAATCTCAACGGTTTGATCCCAACCTCTATTGGAACTTTAAAACACCTCTCCGTTCTCTATCTCTGGGGTAACAAGCTCTCTGGCTTGATACCTTCAGAGATTGGATCACTACAGTCTCTCAGTTCCCTTGACTTGGCAATCAATGATTTAACTGGTAGGATCCCTCCTTCTATCGGAAATATGAGAAACTTGTCAATTCTCTTGCTCTGGGATAACAAACTTTCTGGTTCTATTCCTTCTTCTATAGGGAACATGACTAAGCTCATTGATTTGCGTCTTCAACAAAATAATCTCACCGGTTTGATCCCAACCTCGATTGGAACTTTGAAACACCTATCCGTTCTCTCTCTATGGGGTAACAAACTCTCTGGCTTGATACCTCCAGAGATTGGATCACTACAGTCTCTCAGTTCCCTTGACTTGTCAAGCAATGATTTAACTGGTAGGATCCCTTCTTCTATTGAAAATCTGAAAAACTTATCATTTCTCTTTTTCGAGCATAACAAACTTTCTGGTTCTATTCCTTCTTCTATCGGAAACATGACTAAGCTCACTCGACTTCGTCTGAACATGAATAATTTATCTGGATCTGTTCCTTGGGAAATAGGACAACTCGAATCCCTTGTTGAATTGAGTTTGCACACTAATAATCTCAATGGTGCTCTACCCCACGAGATGAACAATCTCACACATTTGATGATTTTGCACTTGCTTTCAAACAATTTCACTGGCCATTTACCACGAGACTTGTGCCTTGGTGGGTTGCTTGTAAATTTTTCAGCCGGCTACAATCATTTTTCTGGTCCAATCCCTAAAAGCTTGCAAAATTGTACTCGTCTGTTTAGAGTTAGGCTTGAATGGAACCAATTGACGGGTAATATTTCTGAAGATTTTGGCCTCTACCCAAACTTGAACTATGTGGACCTAAGTCACAATGATTTCTATGGTGAGCTTACTTGGAAATGGGGAGGTTTTCACAACTTGGCGAGCCTAAAATTGTCAAACAATAATATCACCGGTGAGATACCATCAGAGGTTGGAAAGGCGACTGGGCTAAAAATGATTGATCTCTCATCAAATCTCCTAAAGGGGACAATTCCAAAAGGTCTCTGTGGAAATGCCAGTGGTCTAAAGCCTTGTACACTTCTTACAAGCAGGAGAAAGAGAAACAAGATTGTCATTTTGATTCCTTTTCCTCTCCAGGGCAGTCTACTTCTACTACTTACCATGGTTGGGTGTTTATACTTTCCCTACCGAACAAGTAGAGAAAGAATTTCCTGTTTAGTAAAGCGACAAAGTCCACTCGGTTTTGCAGTGTGGAGCTTTGAGGAAGAGATCCTACATGAAACTATCATCCAGGCCACTAATAATTTCAACTCCAATAATTATATAGGGAAAGGGGGATACGGAATTGTTTATCGAGCCATGCTGCCAACAGGTCAGGTGGTTGCCGTGAAGAAACTTCACCCATCAAGAGAGGGCGAGCTTATGGATTTGAGAACTTTTAGAAATGAGGTTGGCATGTTAATAGATATTCGACATCGGAATATTGTGAAGTTATATGGATTTTGTTCATTAACAGAGCACTCTTTTTTAGTTTACGAGTTCATAGAAAGGGGAAGTTTGAAGATGAATTTATCTAGCGAAGAACAGGCAATGGACTTGGATTGGAATAGAAGGCTTAATGTTGTTAAAGGAGTGGCCAATGCATTATCCTATTTGCACCATGATTGCTCGCCTCCAATCATTCATCGAGACATTTCCAGCAGCAATGTTCTTTTAGATTTGGAATACGAGGCTCATGTTTCGGATTTTGGGACAGCTCGGCTCTTGATGCCTGACTCAACCAACTGGACTTCATTTGCTGGCACCTTCGGATACACAGCTCCAGGTTCATACTTGATTTCATTCTTAACATACATACATATACATATAAATATACATATGCATATGCATGCATACATACATACACATACATCAATTGCTAAATTTCTGTTTATATGTCAAAATGTTTTGGAGGCTCTCCAAAACATGTCAAGTAGAGAAAGAATCTCCTTTTTAGGAGAGCGACAAAGGCCACTCTGTTTTGCAGTATGGGGCTATGAGGAGGAGATCCTACATGAAACTATCATCCAGGCCACTAATAATTTCAACTCCAATAATTATATAGGGAAAGGGGGATACGGAATTGTTTATCGAGCAATGTTGCCAACAGGTCAGGTCGTTGCCGTGAAGAAACTTGACCCATCAAGAGAGGGCGAACTTACGGATTTGAAAACTTTTAGAAATGAGATTCCCATGTTAATAGATATTCTACATCGAAATATTGTGAAGTTATATGGATTTTGTTCATTAATTGAGCACTCTTTTTTAGTTTACGAGTTCATAGAAAGGGGAAGTTTGAAGATGAATTTATCTAGCGAAGAACAGGCAACGGACTTGGATTGGAATAGAAGGCTTAATGTTGTTAAAGGAGTGGCCAATGCATTATCCTATTTGCACCATGATTGCTCTCCTCCAATCATTCATCGAGACATTTCCAGCAGCAATGCTCTTTTAGATTTGGAATACGAGGCTCATGTTTCGGATTTTGGGAGAGCTCGGCTCTTGATGCCTGACTCAACCAACTGAACCTCATTTGTCGGCACCTTCGGATACACAGCTCCAGGAACATACTTGATTTCATTCTTAACATATATATATATATATGTGTGTGAATCAATTGCAAAATTTCTGCTCATATGTCATAGATTCATAATGTTTTGGAGGCTCTCTAAATCATTATGACATATTAGCAGAACAATACAACCAGTCCTATGAAAAAAAATGACCAGAATCTTTGCAGAACTAGCTTACACAATGAGAGTGAACGAGAAGTGCGATGTGACATAAAACTATTTTATTTTCTCCACCAAAAATAAAATAAAATACACTGAATGATTAGTCTACATGAATCTTAGATTTAACCTATTTTTTATTATAATTATTATTATTCTTTTAATAATATGGATGTACAGACCAGCCTGCCTATAACCCTTCAAAGTTTGCTGTCCTGTCTCCTTCACGACACCAAAAACAATCTCCGCGGCCACTACCAACGCCCGAAACATCCGTCTCCTCCACCGCCCCCACAACCCCACCTCCTCTACCACCATGGAGCGAAGAAATAGAAAGCATCTTGGACAATTCGCTCAGAGAAATGCCAATAATTGGTGCAAAAGATTCTAATCCTATACAACAAGAGGAAAGTGCAAATACAAGAGCGTTCGCGCTCTGCTGTCTGGTGAAGAACAGAAAATTGGACCCTATCGAGATTATTGATAGATTTGGGCATGAGTTGGTGGTGTTAAAAGGGAGTAAAAGAGAGTGGAATTTGAGTAAGAAAGCGAGATAGGATCCGGTGTCGGTGATCATTTGCTTACGCCGGCCGGGGATGCGCATGGAGTGAAGTATTTTGAGGATTTATTCTAAGTTTTTTTTATCAAGTGGGAAGGGAAATGGGATATCTTCTTTGATTAAGGTTGCCAAGAGTGAATGTTAGAACCAAATTTTTAGTATAAATCCAAGTCAGTACAAATACGATCTAAGTTAATTTAGATATTTAAAAAAAATTATAAGAATTTTTTTTTTTAATTCATCTAGCTGCTTTGACCCTTCCCTCCTCAAACCAAAAAATTTAACCTTTTATCTTAAATTTTTAATTCAAAAAAGATAAGAATAACAAATAAATAATTCTATTTCATATTATTTTCGATTATAATTTATTTATAGAATAATTAAAAAAAATTATGATTTTTAAGGATTAGATATTCATATTGTTAAGATTAATTTATGATTATTAAAGGTTTAATGTTAAATAATTAATTATTATATTATTGAAAATAAAGATTTATGAGTTGATTAATTTAAATTATTTTTTATGGGTTAAAAAATTTATTTTTATCTTGTAATAAAATCTAGATAGAATGGTTTTAGGGTTGAAGATGACCAAATTTTATTTTGGTCCTTGATTTATAAAAATTACAATTTAGGCCCTAAACTTTAGAAAAATTATAATTTAACCCTTAAAAGTATTTTGAGATTCTGGAAAGTGTAATTATGAGATTAAGGATGATTAATCTTAGTTTGATAATTGATTTGGAATATTTTCAGTTTGGTCCCTCAATTTTAGGAATTTACACTTTAGTCCCTATACTTTATGAAAAGTACAATTTGGTCCCTGTGTATATGCAAGTCTTAACTGATCTTCTATTAGATGAAACCAGAGTTCAGCACCTACCCTCTTCCACTGGATTTTTGAAGAAGCTCAAAAAGTTATTGGTGCGTGGACGCCGCTGGATCACCTATTTTGGTACCGACTCAGCAGAGCTTGTCATCAAGCAACAACCTTTCCTCCCACCCACCTTCTTTGGTTTAAGCTCATTGACAACACTCGATATTAGTGATAGCCATTTATCTAACAATGATACTTCCATCAATCTTGGGAGTTTATCCTCTCTCCAGGATTTGAATTTGGCAGGAAATGATTTCTCCGAGTTGCCTGCCGGCATTGGCCACCTTGCAAAGCTAGAGAAACTGGACCTGTCATGGTGTCGAAATCTTCTGTTTATCTCAGAGGTCCCCTCGAGTTTAAGAGCTTTGGTGGCACGTGATTGCACATCATTGGAAAAGGTGTCAATTCAGTCAGAAACAGCGCCGGATCTGTTACTGGGTGGCTGTGGAAAACTAGCTGAGATTCAAGGCTTGGAGAGTGTAGAAAACAAACCAGTCATTCGCATGGAAAACTGTAACAATTTGTCAAACAATTTTAAGGAGATTCTTCTTCAGGTTTTGTCCAAGCGAAAGCTTGCTGACGTTGTTCTCCCGGGTAGCGATGTACCGCATTGGTTTATGCAATATCAAAGAGATGTATCTTCCTCAACATTTCGTATACCACCCATTTCATCTGGTTTAATTCCAGGACTAATTGTCTGGACTGTCTATGGAGCCATGGAAGAAGGCGGATGGACGAGGTGTTCTCTCTGTTCTGCTTCTATCAGAAAAAAAGAAAGATGATGATGAATTGTTTTATACACGACCATACTTGGACATTTCTTCAGAGCATGAAGGTGAAGATGCAGATCATTCTTGGGTGATCTATATCCCATTTACCAGGATTCAAGGTGCAATAGAAGGTAGAGACGAATTGGAAGTGTCTGTCCAAGCCAGGCGATGATACTATTGTAAGGAAGTGTGGTGTGCATCCATTTTTTTTATCAAGCAAGTTATAATCGACACCGGACGCATATCAAATGATTTTTATTGTATAATTTTCTTAAGGAATTAGTTGTATTATAACTTTCAATATGAATTTCAGAGATTCAGATTCAGATCTTAGACTACTATTCATAGTGTTTTCTAGCTTATTTTTAGAACAATTCAAAATTATTGGCATTTAGAATTTATCAAAAGTAGAGGTTTTTTTTTAACTATAATTTTAAAGTTTAAGAAATCTTCGTTTCTTCCTTTTTTATATACTTTGTTTATCAATTGTATTGCACCCAATATTGTGATGATCTTAAAATTTTTTTAATTAAAAAAAAAAAAAACAAATTTCTGGTATCTTGTTTTTTAATATGTAAATGTTTTGTTTAAAAAGTTGTCATCTAATATTATGATCATTAGAAACTCTAACCAGCTAATAGAAATTTTATTATACGTAACTAATAATATATATAAAAAGATATTATTATTTTTTAAATATCTTGCCTGAGACAGACTGCATTACTACATTACTTGTTTTTTCTTAAATTGGTAAAATTTTATTGGTTTATTCTATGATGTTTTACTTGTAATATTCATGACTCTAGCATTAGTGAATGTTCAACTATGAATATTTTCAATTTTGGTATTAGTAAATATTATGTAGCAAAAAAAAAACATATTGTATTTCTGACTCTGACATCAATAAATAAACCAATAAATGATTTTAAAATCAATGAATGCATACATACATATATATATATATATATATATGCATGCATTTTCATTGATTTTAAAATCATTTTATAAATTAGTTATGCACTAAAATACCTATAAAAAAAATATGATAGACCCACAAATACATTTAAAAGGATCCATGAATTATTTTGGAATTTTTTGATATCCAGAAAAGCCTATTTAACAAGATATCAAAACATAAATAGATAAAAATAAAAGAATAAGCGTTTTTTTTGCCAAAAATCCTCTGAGCTCAAAATAAATAGGGTCGGCTGGTCCTGGGGCCAGCCTGACCCAATCTCAATTAGTTTTTGTTGTTTTAGATTGGGTTTGATCTAGATAGGCCGATTTAGTTATTGATCCAAGCCAATAATCCGGCTAGACAAACAAGAGGTACATATAAACTAATTTCATGCGTGCATGAAACAATGCGAAGGTAAATTGCCTTCGCACGGTGTTCAAATAATGTTTGCAAAGAATGAAAGGAAAATGGGTGTACCTGGTTCTGGAAACGTCGAATACAGTAGCAACGCTGGTTCTGATCTCGGTGATTTTCGTCTGCTTATGGTACAAGTGATATTTATATGGACCCGACCAGAATAGAATCCTACTTAGACAGGGGTCGTTACGTAAGGAGAACAAGGAATGTAACAGTGAAAAAGTGTGGGCAATAGAAATGGCCACTCATCATGCATTCATCATAATTTTCTATATATCTCCCCTGTTACAACTGTGACATATATATATATAGCATTCCTTCCATAGTGTTCCTAACTAACTAATCCTTTATTCTAGCATGAGAGCACACGCAAGTCGTGTGCTTGCAATTTATTATTGCAACAGTGCCAATTATTGAAACGGGGCGTTTTAACAACGGCTATAACAATTCGAATAGTTCGTGCATGTAACAGCTTATGTTCTTTCGTTCTGCTTGTCTCTGTCTTCCTTTTGTGCGCACTGTTTTCTCTGGTTCTCTCTTCCTCTCCTGTTCGTTCGTCTCCTCTTTGCTTCTGGTTTTTTAGAGATGAAGGAGCGAAAATGGTGGTGCCGGTTCTCATTGGTGGTCTTTGATTCTGGATCGTTCTTCTTTTTCTGCCTTTTGTTTTTGTTTTCTTGCTTTCTTCCTTTTTTGTTCGTTCTCGGCTTCTCCGTTGTTCCTGGTTTTTTCGTCTCTGTCTTTCTCTCTGTGTGTTTTGTTAGCCCGTCTGTCCCAGTTCCTTTTTTTTATTTGAGGCTAGAAGGTCGTCTGTTCATGCCTCCAGAAATGAGGCACGTCGTTCCGTGAGGGATCGTGGTCCATGATCACGCAGGATTTACCAAAACAATTTTTTTTTACCGTTTAGTGTTAGTTTTAGAGATTGATTTCTTTCTATTCATTATACACTGCTTCGGTAATGCATGTTTGAGCATGCACAATTCGTAATGACCCCTAAATTAATTATACACCGTGAATTGAATATTTTTGAAGGAAGGAAAAAGAAAAAGAAGAAGAAGAAGAATGTTCTTATGTGAGAAGATGGAAGGCCCTGCATTTTCACCTTCATATGAAATATTTTAATTGTGGTATTAATGTTGAATCTTCAAGCAATCGGATGAGTTTACATTTAAAATTGATGACTGATTTTTAAGAAGCTCATTGCAGAAGGCTTTTTCAAGAATGCAAATCCTTAACTTCGAAATTTAGCCACCCCCAACAAAAAAAAAAATAAAAAAATCAAGGCCACAGCGGGGGAATGTTCCGTGGTGGCGGTTGCCATAGCCACCATGAAGGTCCAAATCAGAACACTGAATTAAAAAAATTTTAGTCATGGGATGAATTCAAATCAAACAATAATTAGTAGCGATTATTAAGATTTTTAATACATGCATAAATTGGGGATTCTTAATCCCACCACAATTTCATAACAAAAATGTAGTTAAAGCCAAAAAAATAAAAAATTATACCCTACCACTATTAATAAATCACAATTTGCCATGCCTCTTGCTCAATTTCCCCAAAAATCTCCTTCTTCCTTCTAGCTTGACACTTTCTCTCCTCAACCCTAACTTCTAACCTCTCTCTCACGCCAAGATTCTTAACCTAGTTGATCTTCTTGTTAAAACCTTCCTCATCCACCTTTAATGCCTTGGATTTGAGAGAAACAAAGAATTTTAGGAGGAAATAAGAAAAATCCACTCTCCCCTCCTGTCACGTTGCTGTCGGCCTTCTTAGAGAGGAGAGAGGGGTTGCTTTTCCTTTTTATTACATAAATACCCCTATCTCGCATATTTAAGTCTTAATCCTGGCAAATCACCATTTACTGGGGTGTGTGTGTATTATCAATCTCTGTTACTAATTACTGGTCCAAGATTCCATATTATAGAAATTGTAGATTTTCATCTTTTAATTTAAATTTGATATAAATTCATTATCCTTTGATTTTAAATCACGTCATTAAACTCATGGATTTACATTTTCAAGTCAGGGTTTACATAAACTTTGCCATCTTATTCAATTTGGTCTTTCATCTTCTAATTTCTTCAATTACTCTTAATAGTTTCTTAGAAATCATTTTTGCCATAATTGTTCCTGCTCGGGTTTAGTTCTTGCTACCAAAGACTTGTTTATTTGACCAATTTGCCCTAAATCCATTTTTAATTTTTTTTTGCATTTTAAAAAATATTTAAAATCTATTAAATTTTGTCTGGACTTTTGGATGGAGTAAAATTGAGTTATATCAGTTTTCCTCTTTTTACCATGTTTATAACACAAAACGATATGAAAATACCAAGAGCTATTAAACAATGTACAATCTTCTAGTCTGGAAACTGAGGTTCATAGAGGACATCAAGCTGAAATTAATTATTTATGATAAATTTATGATAAATTAATTGTTTACTAACGGACATAATAGCAATCAAATTCATGACCAGGTATTTATGATAAATTTATGGCCTATATAAATTGGCGAATAAAGACATGCAACAAATTTCTGATATTCCGTCGACTAGACTAAAGAAAAAACAAAGAGAACATGACTTATTACGGTGCATAGTCTAAGAAGCCTCGTCTACTCGGTACCTTGTAATTAACCACTCCGAAGGCTCTATGTAACTTCATGCTTCACCGGTTTCTGTATTATTTTATTCCAACTTGAGTTTTAACTATTGCTACATTGCATTGACTAATTGGTGTAGATGTTAAATTACCAAATAATTATCATATGCTACGAAAAATCCCTTATTATCTGTCCTGTAAATGATTAGAAACAAGTGCGTTGACTGTTAGACTCTCGGACGGGACGACAGATCTCTCTCCAAGAGAGAAACAACGAGTCTTGAGTCTCAGTTCTGTTCTTCTGGACTTGGATTGCTGAACTGTGCCTTTCTATGGCTTCCATGCCCTTTGAGTCTCAGTCTTCTTCTCCGCCGTCTTCTTCTAGACATGGATGGACCCATGATGTGTTTATCAGTTTCAGAGGACCAGATACTCGCAACGAGTTTACAAATCACATTTACACTGCCTTACGTCTCGCAGGGTTCTATGTCTTTCAGGAAGATAACGATCTTACTCTAGATCAAAAAGAATTCTCCCAATTCATTAAGGCAATTCAAGAATCAAGGATTTCTATAGTCATCTTCTCCAAAGGCTATGCTTCCTCCAGGTGGTGTCTTGAAGAACTCGTCGAGATTCTTCAGTGCAAACGTACCTCTGGACATGTTGTTCTTCCAGTTTTCTATAACTTAGATTCTTCAGATGTTTAAGAACAGAAAGGTGTTTTCTCCGATGCTTTTAACAGACACGAAGAAATATTTAAGGACAAATTGGAGACGGTGAAAAGGTGGAGAGAAGCTTTTGAGGAAGCTGGAAAACTACCTGGATGGCATCTCAAGGATATGGAAAATGGGTACATATCCTTGACTTTTTTTATATTCGACTTTGATACATATTTTGCATTATGTTATTAGCAAATCAGAGAACTGCTATCTCTCCGTTCGTACTTCGTACAAAACCATCAAACTTGAAATTAAGATGCACGATAATTTCAGGAAATTAAATATTGTTTTTATATTTTTATTTAGTTTAAAAATCCATATATTAACTCTATATTTATTTGTTAGAATGTTTTTTCCTAATTACAGTTTAAACATAGGACAAGTATAAATTAATAAACTTTTTCAACGAACTATATAGATAAATAAAATTATGTATTTTTATGTCTCACTATAATTATAAATTAATTTATTTAGTATTTGAGTGTTTTAAAATATAACAAACTCACGAATTTTTAAAGATTTTAATTTATAACAAACCTAATGGTTGCGCATGCTATTAAATTTTAATTAGAACATAAAATAAGAAATGACAATGTGAGAGTTGGCGGGAAGGGGGCATTTTCACCCTGGCCCTGAGAGTTGTATAAGAAAATTCTACATTTTCTTCATTAAGGATCGATTCTCTAAGTCACTTTTTGTTGTCATGCTGACAACCAATAAAACTATAGCAAATAATACACATGCTAATTTTTTTATAAAAAAAAAAGCCTCATCGAATCTATCTAATATATACAATTGAGAACAAGCCATCCATTATACATCTTATTTTTTTATATATAATCCAAATTTAATTAAAAAATTTAACACACACACACACACTAAAATATTCTATAATATTACCAATGCCATCAAAACAAATTTCCATAAATCATTCACAGTGTATTTTCTTAATCTTAATTCATAATTCTTAATGACATCCTATTTATGATGAGAATTATCAGATCATTCCAACGGCTACTATTGTCTCTTTTCGTCCAAACATCTATTCAAATATTATCTCTTTTATTTATTGAGTATCATTAACTACCTATTATAGCAAGGTTTATAATCAATAACCGACTAGAATTTAAGAAAATATCTTTTTTTTATTTGATTAAGTATATTTTAGAATAAGTTTGTATATCAACAAAAACTAAGTTATTTCTTAAATAATTTAAAAAACAATCTTCCGTACAGAGAAATTTAATAAATCCATTTATATAATAAAAAAAAACTTAACACAATATCATCATTCATTCTCTTTATTTCTATCATTCATTTTTTTCTTTAATTTTATAACATATTATACTATCTAATGTTCTGAATAATTACAAAACCTAATATTTAGAATCATTATTTTGATTCTAATTATTAACCCTTAAAAGCATCCTAATTATATATTCTTTTTCTCAGTTCTTCCAGCAGTTAAACAAAATAGCTGAGTTAAAATAATAATTTAATTTAACAATATAATTATTTTATATATTAAAAATCGTACATCCTTATTCATGATGTCAGGAAAAACTTTTATTTTCTTGACTGTACACTAGGTTTTGGAGGGTTTTTTTTTTTAATAGGCTTGGAACTTATAAACTTGTTTTATAAGAGTTCATAAGTGATTATCTCAGGCAAAATAACTTAAAGATTTTCTTGTAAAATTTTGAGTTTAATACAACGATCACCTCATATTATTGTCATTTTAAATTATTATTTTAGGCTAATCGTTACCAAGTTTTATCTTAGTTGTGGTTCATAAAAATATCTAGTAGATCATTTATATAATTTTTTTAAAGGTACATCTCTATATAATGAATTAAAACTCTCAATCTTTGTAAACCAGACTAAATCACCATTTTTGGGTTTGTTTATGGCAACCTTCTCCCTTCCCTCTTTATTCTTTCTTTTGTTCCCCACTCCCCATCTTTTGTAACCCATCTTCCCACCTTTGGCTGGGCTACCACCACCCTCATTTAGGCTAGGTGTAGGATTTGGTCAGGCCAACCTCCTCCCTTCTCTCCATTTTCATCTTTAGGGCTCTATTGGGCCCTAGGAATTGGTTCGACCTAGAGCTTTCAAGTAAATAATATTGTTCAACCGTATATATTTATTATTTTTAGTTTTTATAATAATTAAAAAAGTTTGAATCTAAAAATTTATCTTAAAAAAAAAAACATACTTAGGGCTTGCGTTTTATCATGTAGAAAAAAAAATCATCCTTACTTTAATTTATTAGAACTTAGTAATTGCTTGATTTTTTAAAATGATTGAGATTATAAATGTGGTATGCACACACAAGCAAATATTATAATTAAAACATGATTTAATGCCAACATAATCTGTAAAGCTTTCAAAAACATTGTATTTTGTTAAAGAATTATATAAATTATATCTTGAGATTCTAACTTAAATTATTAGTTTAAAATGATTATTTGACATAGTATTAAAATCTTATTAATCAAGTAGTTATGAGTTTGAATTTTTTCATTTTATTTTATTTGATAAAAATTAAATACAAGGTAGTATAAGTCTATGTAAATTTCAAATTTAAAAAACTTTCATTTGAAAAAATATTAAAAAATTATATAAATTATATTTTAAAACTTCACTTAATTGTTTATGCTATTGAATTAAGATAATTAAGCAAATATTATTAATTATTAATCAATGGTTACTAACACAACTTGTAGACCTTTCAAAGACATTAGTAAATAATATAGATAGATCAATAAAGATATTTTTTTTTGTAGCTTGCATGCTCTGTTATTTTGTTACTGTTGACTTTCTTTCACTCTGAACAGTCCTGATTCGGGGTTTGTGCAAGAGGTTGTCGAAGAGGTGAAGAAATACCTAAAGGCAGCCTCCACATATTAGAAAATATTGTTTGATGAACCGATATTCATTAGAGTAAAAAGATGATCAGAATGTCATTAAATACCAACTTGGCCACATAAATATGGTTAGAAGATGAAAATTCATACAGAAGTTTATTTATTTTTTATTGGAAAAAGTTGCCTTGTTTATTAATATAATTAAATGGTGCAGACAGAAGAACTGCTGGATGGTGGAGACAATTCATCTATTGTAAGACTATTCATACATAATTTTATTTTTGGAAAAAAATTGTATTGTTTATTAATAATTAATAAAATATGGTGCAGACAAAAGAGCTGCTGGATGATGGAAACACTTCATCTATTGTAAGAGTAAGTGGATCAAATTAATATATCTTATTCAATAAATTCAACTACGAAAACATTTTTTTTCCTTAATTACTTGGTTTATTACTCATCTTTTTATAGGAAATAATAGAATGGACATTGCCGATGACAAACTTAATTCTAGAGATTCTATCAGCGGTTTTTGACCAGCTAGGTCATGCATTAACTGGGATGGTGTTGGCATTTATAGCTCTGCTTCTTGCTGGCATTGAATTTTACACTGCTCGAAAGGAAGCAAGGAATGAGAAGACCCTATTGCTCAATTTTCATCGCGATACCTTACCATCTGGAAGAACTTTTGGCACTATTGCTGAGGTTTTTGGATTGTTTGGTGCAGTTTGGCAATGTTTTTACTCAACAGTAGAGTATGTATATGCTCGTCAAAAGAAAGATAATCCCATCAAAATATGTCTTCTGCCTTTTATCTTTGTAGTATGTGTGTTCGTCTATAAATTAACTAAAGAGAGGTAGAATACAAGGATGAGACAAATTATTGGCACATCTTCTGCGATATTTATTGAATTGTTGTTCTGTTTTCATTTAAGCTTCAGCGAAGGCGATTCAAGTGAGAAAATGGCTCAGGATTTGCTTTAGAAGCAGCTTTAGCAGCCACTTCTGGAACTCCAAAAACATTCTAAAATCTTAACGTTTCATCTCTTGCTGCTGTTGCCACTGTGCAATGATCCGTTTTGGATTCAAACTTCACCTATATATACAAAAAATAATCTCTTCAGATTTGTTTGTTGATATCAAATTATAATATAATAAAAAAATATAGATAGTTTTTTTGTTAACTTATAACTCCTTGATTATCAAGGTTCTGATATCATGTTAAAAAATCATCTCAATTTAATAGCTTAAATTATTATATAAGATTCTGATTTATATTATTCTCTACCATTTATAATTTTTATAATCTTTTTAATATACTCTCTAATATTATACATATAAAAAAGGATGAGACAAATTAAGTGTTAGGACATTCCGGCATTCAAACACACACAAATTTACGTAGTTCGGCAACTTGCCTACTCCACGGAGCTACTGGTTTGTATTAATCAAGCTCAAAAGCAATACAAACAACAAAACAAGGAGGAGGAGAAAACTTCTCAACTCAACTCAACTCTCACCCTTAGCTCTCTCTCTCTGTGTTTCTCTCTATTTCGTGGTCTATATCAGCTATCAATGCACCCTCTATTTATAGCTGATGAGGAAGACAATTGTTCAACAATGGTGGGCAAGTTAGACACCCACCATTTGACTATAACTATGTCAACCATGGTTGCCACCATCCATTTGTGTCCACACACATAACAATCTCCCACTTGGACACAAATGGTGTTAGGTTTGTCTTTTAATCTTCAAGACCAACTGAAGCTTTACACAGCTTCAGTTTATCGAGAGTAACTCCTTTGGTTAACATGTTGGCTGGATTCTTGCTTCCACAGATCTTTTCAAGTAACAGTTGTTCATCGTCGAGCAATTGTCGGATGAAGTGATATTTGATCTGTATGTGCTTTGTTCTGGAGTGAAATGCTGGATTCTTGGCAAGGAAGATTGCATTCTGACTATCACTATACAAAGTACCTTTTCCATGCATCTTGTCCAATTCTTGCAGGAAACTCTGTAGCCATACTATCTCTTTTGCAGACTCTGAAACTGCAACATATTCAGCTTCTGTTGTTGAAATAGCAACTATCTTTTGTAAGGTAGAACTCCAAGAAACAGCAGTGCCTCCTAGAGTGTATATATAACTTGTAGTACTCTTTCTGCTATCAACATCTCTTGCTAGATCAGCATCTACAAAGCCTTCAAGTTTCAAACCGCCAGCTGTGAAAGTAAGACATGTCTCCGATGAGCCTTTTAAGTACCTCATGATCCATTTCACTGCATCCCAATGCTGCTTTCCAGGATTGCTCATATATCAACTTACAACTCCCACTGCATGAGCAATATCTGGTCTAGTACAGACCGTGGCATACATCAAAGAGCCGATAGCTGAGGCGTATGGAATCTGGTCCATGTATCCACGTTCTAGCTCAGTTTTTGGTGACTAGTCTCTACTGAGCTTGAAATGATTCCCCAAAGGTGTACATACTGGCTTAGCATTATCCATACTAAACCTGCTAAGAACCTTCTTGACATACTCTACTTGTGAAAGCTTTAGTATGCCTTTGTCTTTGTCTCTGATGATTCTCATGCCAAGTATTTGTTTAGCAGCTCCCAGATCCTTCATTTCAAACTGTTTTGACAATTGTTGCTTTAGCTTGTCAATCTCTTCTATGCTGGATCCTGCAATTAACATATCATCCACATATAACAGTAAAATGATATAGGAGTTGTCAAAATGTTTGACATAGCAACAATGATCAGTCTGATATTTTGTGTATCCCGTACTACACATGAAGTTATCAAACTTCTTGTACCATTGTCTTGGAGCTTGCTTCAAACCATATAGACTCTTCTTTAGCTTGCAAACTTGACTCTCCTTTCCTGGTATTGCAAACCCCTCTGGTTGTTGCATGTAAATATCTTCCTCCAATTCACCATGAAGAAATGTTGTTTTTACATCTAATTGTTGAAGATGTAAATTTTCTGCAGCTACTATCCCCAGAACAGCTCTGATTGTTGTAAGCTTCACAACTGGAGAGAATATCTCAGAATAGTCGATCCCTTTCTTTTGCTGAAACCCTTTTACAACAAGTCTTGTCTTAAACCGTTTGCTTCCATCATGCTCAGTCTTTACTCTGTAAACCCACTTGTTTTGCAAAGCCTTCTTTCCTTCAGGCAGTTTGGTTAACTCCCAAGTCTTGTTCTTCAACAATGACTCCATCTCATCCTTCATGGCTAACTCCCACTTACTCGAGTTTCCATCTTGTAAGGATTCTTAATAAGTTAATGGTTCACCACCATCGGTCAGCAAGATATAATTCAGTAGAAGTGTGAACCGTTGTGGCGGCTTTATAGTCCTTGAAGACCTGTGAACAGCTGGTTCACTTGGCTCTGCATTGTCTTGTGTAGTAATGGTGGGTACTGATGTACCTGAACTTTTTTGTAAGGACTCTTGAGTGGTAACATCAGGAAGCCCTTCTAATCATATGAATTCAGATTTCTGTGGACTCATATCTGAATCAGTGATCTCTAGTTCTGTACTTGATTTGTCTTTGTACAAAACTTTCTCGTTGAAGATCACGTTCCTGCTTTTGATAATCTTCCTGTTCTGATCATCCCAAAACCGAAATCCAAATTCTTCATCTCCATAGCCAATAAAGAAACATTTCTTTGATTTGACATCCAGCTTGTTGCGAGCATCAGAGTCTACATGCACATAGGAAACACACCCAAAGACCTTTAGATGAGAAAGCTGTACTTCTTTTCCTCTCCAGACTTCCTCAGGCAGTCTGAACTCCAAAGGAACTGATGGTCCACGGTTGATCAAGTAAACTGCAGTATGAACGGCATCAGCCCAGAATGTTTGAGGTAACCCAGAATGCAACCTCATGCTTCTAGCTCGTTCATTGATGGTCCGGTTCATCCGTTCAGCAATGCCATTCTGTTGTGGTGTGCCTGGAACTGTCTTTTCCATTCTGATACCGTTGACAGCGCAATACTCCTTGAAACCTCCATCAATGTATTCTCCTCCATTATCAGATCGTAAGCATTTCAACTTCAAACCTGATTCAGTCTCAACCATAGCCTTCCATTTCTTGAATGTGTCAAACACATCAGATTTATTTTTCAGAAAGTAGACCCATACCTTCCTGCTTTTCAGAAAGTAGACCCATACCTTTCTGCTAAAGTCATCAATAAAAGTGACATAGTACCGAGAACCGCCAAGAGATGCTACTGACGCTGGTCCCCATAAATCTGTGTGCACCAGTTCTAGCTTTCTTGGTCTTAAGATCCTGCCAACCTTTAAGAAACTGAGTTTCTTCTGTTTTCCAAGAACAAAGCTTTCACAAATGTCTAGATCAACATTTTTTTAACTCTGGCAGCTTTCCCTTTGACTGAAGTATCTTCATCCCCTTTTGACTCATATGGCCAAGTCTACAATGCCATAGCTGTGCTTGATTTTCTGCTTCAGTAGAGGCAATTATATCTGCTGATCTTGTGGTTATATACAGGGTGCCAGTTTTCTTTCCACGAGCCAAAACCATTGCTCCCTTTGATACCTTCCACATTCCTCCAGAGAAAAGGATTGAATGGCCACTATCATCAAGTTGTCCGACCGAGATCAACTTCTTCTTTAGTTCAAGAACATGCCTTACATTTTGCAAGTTCCATATGATCCATTCATTATCTTGATTTGCACATCTCCTATACCCACAATATCCAATGGTTGTCCATCGACCAGATAGACTAACCCATAATTTCCAGCAGTATAATTTTGCATCATTTCATGGTGTGGAGTACAATGAAATGAAGCTCTAGAATCAAGAACCCAATCATCAATAGGACTATGCACAACAAGGATCAAAGCATCTTGTACCTCGTCTGTAGTGGCATTTGCAGAATTAGCTTCAGGTTTCTTTGGTTTTGTGCAACTCCTCATGAAATGACCAGGTTTGCCACAATTCCAACATTTAACCTGCTTCCTGGGTCCAAACTTGTTTTTGCTTCTGTACCTGGATTTTGATTTGCCTTTGCATAAGCCTCTGTCTTGTCTCCTTCCTCGAGTATTGATGTTAAGAGCTGAACCTAAACATGAGCTTTCACCCGAGTCTTTCCTTCGTATTTCTTCAGCTAAAATCAGATCTTGGATATCATCATATTTTAATTTGGATTTTCCAGCTGAGTTGCTTACGACTGTTCTCATACCTTCCCAACTGCTTGGAAGTGAAGCTAGCAAAATAAGTGCTCGGATCTCATCATCAAACTCAATTTTAACAGATGACAATTGATTTGTGATGGTGTTGAAATTATTAAGATGCTGTGTAATAGAGGTGCTTTCTGTCATCTTCTTCATCAAATGCACTTTGTTATTTGCTGATGGCTTCTCATACATCCCAGACAAGGCTTCCATCAATCTTGCTGTGGATTTCTTTTTTATAACATTATGAGCAACTCTTCTTGATAATGATAGCCAAATAATGCCCAAGACTTGTCTATCAAGAATTTGCCAATCTTCTTCTGACATGTTTTCTGGCTTGCTCCCCAACAGAGGAAGATGAAGTTTCTTCCCATATAGATAGTCTTCAATTTGCATTTTCCAATATCCAAAATCAGTTTCATCAAATTTTTCAATTCCTGCAGCCTTTATTTCATCAACCATTTTTACTCTTTCTCGGATTCGAATCTCAAAAATCTGACCTTACAGATGTGTCTGGAATGGCCAAAAATGCTGGAAACGACACTGAGATCACCCAAATCGAACTTCAGATGGCTCCGATTTAAACAATCAAAATTTAGGATAACTGGACGCTGCAGATGAAGCCACGTGGCAGGAGGAATAGTCGCTGCGCCACACCGGATCAAAACCCAGTTATGCTGACATGGCGTAGCTGACGTGTCAGACACGTAGGCAAAGTGGGGTCCACCAATCTGACGTGGCAGGTCCATGGAGATTTTCAGGTGACGTGGCAGGTTGACTGGTCAAATTGCTAATGTGGCAGGTGACACGGCTGCTGACTGTGTCGAACGGCGGACGTGTCTGATGACATGGCGGTGTCGAGTTGCAGGAAACGACGAGGAAGACGCGTGAGGCGTGTCGGTGCGCGTGAACAGTGCTGATGGCGGCGCGTGCGGGCATGCAGGACGTCGGATTTTCGTCGGGTTTTCACCAGTGGATTCCTCTCATCGTCCTCTTCACGGTGGTATGTGTCATAACCTAATTTTGGGTTATTCCCCAATTTTGATCCATATTTTGATAAATTTTTTTTAAAAAACCAAAAAAATAGTGAAAAACAGTGAAAATCCAAAAAATACATTTTTAAACATATTTGCATCATTTTTAGCATTTTCAACATCATCTCATAAGAATTTAAATTTTCAAAGATATTTGGAACGCGTTCAACTTTTAACGCGTTATTTTTAAAATCATTGATTTTTCTCATTGAGTTGATGTTGATATTGCTTGTTTTCAAAAAAATACAAAAAAATAAAAAAAATCAAAATTTACAAAAAAATAAAATTGAGGGACCAATTTTGAAATCCAAGCAAAATTTTGCCTATAAATAGCAACCTTTAACACAAAGAAAAAGGGGGTCAATTTTGACAAAAAGAAGGAGAAAAGAAACCCTAAAACACAAAAAACCCTAACATTTTTCTCTAAGAGTCGCCGCCTCCCTCACCCCTTAGAGCTGTCAGCATCGCCGGACGATTTCTCCCTCTTCTACCGTTGATCAATGTGAAATTTGGGTATGTTGTGCGTCCCTATATTGTCTACATTCTTACCGGCGCGATCATTCATATTTGAAACCACGAGAGAAATATTACCATTTGAATATTTCTGGGCAAACCCCTCTTGGAACAGTTAGAGCCGCCGGCCTATTTCTTCATTATTCACCGTTGGATCAACCTGAGTTTTGGATATGTGATGCGTATGGGTGTATTGCACATTCTGAACGGTGGAGATGAGATGAAACCCATCCAAAAAGGTGTTATACGTGTTCAACAGTGGCTCGCCAATCTCAGGTCAGTTTCGGTCTAACTCCGATCTAGGGAGATCCAACCGTTAACTCCGGCTGATATTTGGATATGTGCTGCATGAGATGTCGGTTTATCATTTCACTGTTGAGATTTATTATGTTTTCAATGGTTGATGAGTAATGGTCGTTGGAAGCTTTGCCCAGAATCTGTCATGGCTTTCGATTTGAAAACCCAAATCACAACACCCACCGCCAGCGCCGGAAGACAGAGAAGAGGAAGACAGCCCCGATCTACTGGTTCTGCCACCTCCGACACTGTTCACGAGCACTATTCATATAAAGGACTTTAATGCAATTTTTGGGGTTTTAGGGACTGTTTTGTAAATTTTAAATTATTTAATGTAATTTTTATTTAGTTTTGGATTTTTATAATTTGTAATGTGGATGTAAAAAAAAATAAAAAAGAAAAGAAAAAAGAAAAAGAAGAAGAATAAAAAAAATGCATGTGTGTGTGTGTTTGTATTTGTCTTATGAATGTTTTCTTTTTATTTATGATAAAATTGTAGAGAATAAAGAAGAATTTAATATTTTGATTGGATCACGGTGTAGAAGTACAAACTTGTATGAAAGTTGTATTTCTAAAATCCAATGAAAAGACAAAATTTTTAAAACTTCTTTAACACATCAAGTCCATGAAGCAGCTTACCTCAGGTAGGGTGCGTTAGGAGTGTTAATACCTTCCCTAACCACAACCGGTCCCTTACCCGTGAATCTCTTACAAGACCAGTACAACCGGGTTTCCTAGTAACCTTCAATTAAATACTAGGTGGCGACTCCTAACGAATCCAACAAGATCAAATCAAATAAAAACGATGAAAAATCATCGGAGCCAATGCCGCGCGGATTTTTTTTGACGTGCGACAGTATGTTCAAAAACACGTTTTGAGAACTTTGATTTTTGAGTTTGGATCAAACACCCTTTTTTTTAAGAACTTTCAAGAACAAGCTCTGATACCAGTTGTTAGGACATTCCGGCATTCAAACATACACAAATTTACGTGGTTCGGCAACTTGCCTACTCCACGGAGCTACTGGTTTGTATTAATCAAGTTCAAAAGCAATACAAACAACAAAACAAGGAGGAGGAGAAAACTTCTCTACTCAACTCAACTCTCACCCTTAGCTCTCTTTCTGTGTTTCTCTCTATTTCGTGGTCTATATCAGCTATCAATACACCCTCTATTTATAGCTGATGAGGGAGATAATTGTTCAACAATGGTGGGCAAGTTAGGCACCCACCATTTGACTATAACTATGTCAACCATGGCTGCCACCGTCCATTTGTGTCCACACACATAATATTAAGCTCTTGAGTTTTCTTTGAATAACAAAAAAATAGATAGCATGGCAGTAGAATATCCGACAACTCTCTTTAACAAAGCAGGTTTAAGGAGTTCAGTGACTCTAATTCATTTCACTATCATGTAATGGAGAGGGGTTATCCCTCATGGTGTAGTCCACAGCCCAACAAACCTCTTGATAAAACAAACAATTGTATTTTAAGGACTAAGAATCCAGTATTTTGCTAGCCTTATAGTCTTTTCAATATATTTTTTATGATTATAAAAAAAAATAAAAAAGACTAAGAAGCCAAGATAAGTTGGCTAAATTAGGTGTCGGGAGAGCTTTTGACTTCGTTGCTTGTGTGTAGGCTGGTGCAAGAAAGCATCAAGTTTTGATCGTGGAATCAATATACTACTTTTTTGGCCTCCGGCCTCATATTTATTCTGCTCACACTGTTTATTCTGTATTTTGTCAGCCTGAATTCTCTGCGGCCTTTTCCTACAGAAAATAAACAGTGTGAGCAGAATAAATATTTTTCCTCCTGCACTCAGGCTGCTCGACGCTCCATCGGTTCATTATTTACATTAGTTTGAGTGGGGCCACTTTCTCCTCCTGCACTCCAGGGAGCTCTACGCTTGGCAAAAACAGAGTGACTTTTTAGTTCATCTCCTTAAGTAATGAAGTGAATAGTTCAGAACAGCAAGGATAGTGTTGTAAATAGTGCTAAAATCCAGAGGTCTGTTACAATTTATCTACGGGGCTTTATTACAAAATTACAAAAACAGAGCCGTTTAAGAAAAACCGTTCATTGCCTTCTTTTTCAGAAACTGTTTCAGCAGTAAAGACACTGAAGACGTTTCGGCAGTGAACTAGTTAAGGCATTAAAATTATTTCAGTTATGGGGCACGTCTCACGGCTACTGTCCCTTGCTGCGTGCCGTTACCAAGCCGGTCATTACCACCGCATGGCATTTTCTGGCCTTATAAAAGCCAGAGAAAGGCCACAAACCAAAGGGGAACAAAGGAGATTTAAAAAACAGAGGAAACAGGGGAACAAACCAGGGAAACAGGGAGGAGAGAAACAGATAAACCAGGGAACGATTTTATTCTTTTAACTCAACTAATAAGGTGTGCATATTATTTTAAAAAGTAGCATGGTCTGATGGTTGACTCGTGACCCAGGTGATTCAAGATTTAAATTGAACCAAGTTTCAATAAAAATAAAAGGAGAATTGACTAATCTAAATAAAAACCTTAATAGACCCTTCATTCAATAAATATAGGAAAAACTCAGTCAATTTTTTAAAAAATTATTTTAAAATAATATTATTTTTATTTTTTATATAAAAATAGGTCAATCTAACTTAAGCAGATAATCCCAGCTGACCTATAACACAGGACTTACCCAAAGTGGAATTTAAAAACTATGGTGCATAGTCTAAGAAGCCTCCTCATATACTCGGTACCTTGTAATTAACCACTGCGAAGGCTCTTCTATGTAATTCCATGCATCACCGGTTTCTGTGTTATTTTATTCCAACCTGAGTTTTAACTATTTTATATCCAGAAATTTACTGATAATTCAATAAATGATTGTCTCCAATAAAATGATTTTTAACATAAGCATCGTGGAAGTATATATATGGTATGGCAAGTGATACTTATTTTAGCATGATTATATAATGAAAAACTTATGCTTAAGCACAGGGACTGTGTAAAAGCCAAATCACAAAACAAAACGCCCAAAAGGGCCTTCAAATCCTAAGAACGTAAGATTGTAAAGAGTGAACAAGCGATTCGGCTTAAGGGAGTGAAACCAAACTGGGGGTATATTCTTGTTTTGCTACAAAACTCTCAGCTAACAAAATTTCCTTCGAATTAAGCACCGAAACACTTGAGGCAAAAACACGAACTTTATGACAGAGTTCAAAGTAGTATGTTGAGTTTGGGTAATTGATCAAAGAACTTGACATTCTATACAGGAAAGAGAAGTTAGTAAATAAAAACAGCTTTATCCAACCAGTTCTTAATCATTACACCAAGTTTCCCAAACTATGCTGTTTGGACTATAAGCTGGGGTGATGATTTAACTATAAGTTTCCAAAAATAGTTCTCACTGTCAAATACATCAGGATTGGCTCGAATGATCTGATATAAAGTTGAAACTTTATGTGAATATGCAGTTTTTAGTTACTGTGAAATCAATTTTAAGTTTATAGAGAACGTTTACCTTCTCAATGTTTTGTAATCCAATTGATGGACAATCGAAGAAAGGAACCAGCAATTTCAAATTGCGTGAATACAACTTAGTACCTATCAAAAAGCAAGGGGGATGAAGATTGAATTCCAAGTAATGCAAGCAGACTCTTATAGACTTCATCAACGATGTAGCACATCATGGAACAATTAGAGACGATAATTTGATTGAATATAGTTTCAGATCACAGCATAATCCCTAAAAATCCATGAAAATTAGACCTCACGACAAGAAACAAAACTCTAATTTGTTTCATTTTATTTGTTTTTGAATTTTTTTTTTAGAAAATAATATAAATTATATTCTCAAATCTCATTTAATAATTTAAATTATTAGGTTGAGATGATTCTTTGATATTGTATTAGAATCGTTTTAAATTTAAATTTTATTATTTTTATTTATTTAATAAAAATTAAATATAAAATAATATAAAAAAATAATAGTCACGATACCTGCCTGACAAGGAGAAAACCCTCAAAAGCTCTGTGACCCCACTAACAGCCAATTTCAAAATTAATGCTAGTTAATTGGCCTAGAAAGAAGAGAGAAATTCAACTTGAAAATTGAAACTTCGACAGAATGAATAATTTGAAGGGCGGGTCCCTTGCTTTGTTACCTTAATAGTCATCAAGGTTGTTGGAGTCAGAGAGCATATTCCCGCCATTTGTGCAACAGACATGGAATGGAATCAGTTGGTTAAGACATGGAGGTGTCATTTCTGTACTGGTAGCCACTAATGATCTGCCTCGTCAAGGATTTTTGCTTAGCTTAGCTTTTCTTTCGGGTAGTGTTGGGGAGAGTGAAAGTTATTATTTAAAGTATTTTTTTATTTGAAAATAGTTAAAAAAATATTAATTTTTTAAAATTTTAAAATATTATTTTCAATCAAAAATATTTTTTAAAAAATACATACAATATAATTTCAATCACAAAAATAAACACCCATCTACTCCAATCTACCATGTTCCTCCAACTTTTACATGTTAATTAAAATATATTTTTTAAGATATTGCTTTGAAATGTATTTTTTTCAAGAATAACAAATCTACTCCCATATCTCATCTATCTATTTATTTCTTTAATATAATTGATGAATTTATATAAGATTCTTTGAAAAAAGAAAAATTACTATAATAAAAAGATACTGAAATAACTGAATCAAGATATTTTAAGAGGAAGAATATAATTTTTTTAAAGTTTTTTTTTTTGTAAATAAATGAATCAATGAATCGATACAAACGAAGAAAAAGAAAGTGACAGTGGAGTGGTATAATGGATCATTTTCACAGTCAGCCGCAGTCTAAACCCAAAAAATAAACTGGGCCTGCTTCATGAGATAGATTTTTCTACACGGGCCTCTAAGGCCCCTTTGTTTACACAGTTAGCCGCAGTCTAAGCCCAAAAAAGGCTTGAAACGCAGACAAATGTGTATCCCTTAAGTCCAAGTTTTAAAGGTTCATCATTTGAACCCACAAATCAAACGGTTGGAATCCAATTTTCTTAAAGCCACTTTGTTTGTCTTTGAAAATCTTTGATAACCGATTGTTGGTATTTTAATATTTTTAAAACAAAAAAAGAAATGATTCTTTAAGAATCAAAATTCTCGTTTTTAAATTTGCCAGTACCATTATTCCTTATATATGCTATTATTAATGACCGATAATTAGTCAAATTGAAAGAATTCAATGAATGAGGAAAACATTAGAAAAAACAAAGAAAATGATTGTTGGAGATGATATTAATAAAATAAGTTTATTTTGATCTAAATATTTATTTTTCCGTATTTTTCAGTACTTGAATGAGAAAACTTGTTGAAAAATAGTATTAGAAAGAAAAAAAATTGTTGATTAAATTTGATTTTAGTAACAAAAAATATCGGTATTTATGTCAAGAGTATTTTCATCAAAATAAAAAGTTGGCTAAAATTACAAAATATATTATTTCTTTACCATAATTGTAACAAAATACATAATCTAACTATGTGTCGAAACCAAATTAACAATTAAAGATACATATATTGAATTCTTTGTCTTTTTTCTTCATCCTTCTTTAATGTTGGGATTTTTGTATTTTTTTTAGATTTTTAATTTAATCATTCGGTTTATTTTGAACCTGCATTCTTGATGTGTTTCAATTTGATTTATATAAGATCACCTCATTTAAACATCTTTATATTTGCTATTCATTTGATTTATAGGACTTCCCGTGAACCTACAATTACAAAAGAAATAAAGAAAGTATAACCAATCAACCTGCAATTAAAGTAAAGTAGTTCATCATGAATCACACAGGTTTTAATTATTACCTGTTGGTGGTACAAAAAGACACGGAAAACAGCAGTCCATATGTCAGATGTGAGAATAGATAGATTGAACATTGTGGCTCCGCTTAAATACTTTATCATTATTATCACTAAACGTTTTCCATAAATACTTTATCATTATTATCAATATCTCGATGCATGGATGAGTTTGTGTTTTCAATAATATCTTTGTGTTTATGTTGTTACAGAGAAATATAAAACAATTCTTGAAATCTTAAAACGATTCTTTGTTAAGCCCACAGATTAATTCAATTCGTTAAATTCTTTGTTTCTCAACTTAAACAATTAAAGATAGATATACTGAATTCTTTCTCTTTTTTCTCCATCCTTCTTCAATGTTGGGATTTTTTTTATTTTTTCATTCGATTTATTTTGAACCCGTATTCGTAATATGTTTTAATTTGATTCGTAATATGGTCTCGTATGAACATCTTTTAGCATTTGCTCTTTTATATGACTTCCCAGTTCCCACACCGGAATCTGTGGCTAATGAAGGGGAGCATACTAACTACTGAATTTCCAAGTACTTCATGATGCATCTACTCTATTAATTAGCAAGTTCAAACCCAATGAGCACGATAAACGTGTTATTGGTTGGTGAAGCTTTAATAGGGAGTCAAATTTGGACAAGTCAAATTTGGAACGATGACCCACAATATGCTTTGGAAAGGTAGAACAAAGATTATTTAGAAATTTCAGAATGAAAGATTCCTATACCTTGCAATTCCAATTAATTCAGAGAGCCTGCGATTAATTAAGTATTATTCTCACAATTATCTCGTTGTAAACAAAGAACAAACATAAGCAACCACAACGAACTTTACAGTATTTATGGAAAACGTTTCGTGATGAAATCATAATGTATACAATAGTTAAATAGAGCGACAATGTTCAGCCTATTATCAATATCTCAATGCATGAATGAGTTTCTGTTTTCAATAATATCTTTGTGTTTATGTTGTTAAAGAGAAATATAAAACAATTCTTGAAATCTTAAAACGATTCTCTGTTAAGCCCACAGATTAATTCAATTCGTTAAATTCTTTGTTTCTCTACTTATACAATTAAAGATAGATATACTGAATTCTGTCTTTTTTCTCCATCCTTCTTCAATGTTGGGATTTTTTTTATTTTTTCATTCGATTTATTTTGAACCCGTACTCGTAATATGTTTCAATTTGATTCTTAATATGGTCTCGTATGAACATCTTTAATTAGCATTTGCTATTTTATATGACTTCCCAGTTCCCACACCGGAATCTGTGGCCAATGAAGGGGAGCATACTAACTACTGAATTTCCAAGTACTTCATGATGCATCTACTCTGTTAATTAGCAAGTTCAAACCCAATGAGCAAGATAAACGTGTTATTGGATGGTGAAGCTTTCATGGCATATACAGAGAGGCCTCCAACGCGACAGTTTGTGACATTTCATGACGGATCCATTGTAGAAGAAAAGAAAGGTTGTCTCGGACCATTTAACTACGATAAACATGAAGAAGCTACAAAGCTGTCAAATTCAGGAATGTGAAAGCAAAGAAAACCACAATAAAGTTGCACTAGAAAAACAGGAAAAAGAAAAACCACAATAAACGTGATTGGCTATGATACGTTCCGTCCACTTCACTAAAGAAAAACCAAGGACGACATGACTTCCCTGAGACCCCATGGCACAATCTGGGGCCAAGGGAGTTCACCAACTGTTGAATTTCCAAGTTCATGATGCATCTACTCCATGAGCATGATTAACAGGTTGTTGGCTGGTGAAGCTTTAATGGCATCATGCTGTGGATGTACGATGAAGTAACAAGAAGCAATTAACACGACAAGTTGTGACATTTCTTGACTGATTCAACACTAGCTAGCGATCTCTTCAACTTTGCTAATAACGCACAAAAACAACTTACAACAGTTCCACACGTGATATCACAGGCATCGAAAACTTTATACTGCCAAGAGACTAACCCGCAATAATATCTTATTAATTATTTTTTAGATTTATTTTAAAGAAAAAATAGATATAAATAGAAGAGATAATTAATCCTAAGTATAGATATGCATGCATAGAACAATTTTCGATCCACTGTCTTAACATGTCATAAGACTATTATCCTTCTGACATTAATAGCTACATCCAGTAGACGATTCTTGTAAAATCCAAACAATCCCAACTGTTAAGAACAACTAATTTTGAAACTTGAAAATAAAAAAAACTTGACGAGGAAGAAGCTGGTTTCCTCGAAATAATAGAAGTTAAAGACGAGAAGATTTTAATGAAATAACACAATTGTTAATCTTTTATAATATTGTTGGGTTTATCTCATTAAAATCTTTTTAATAATATCAAAATTATTATCATTAAAATTTTGATGTGGCTTTAAGATTTTATTTTTTTTTTCTCTCTCCTTCTTTCTTCTTAAATTATCATCATTAGTTGCAATTTCCATTAATAATATTTACCAAACCATGATATTTCATTAAAAAATTTTCTGATTGTGTTTTTTTTCAACAATATTTTCAAACAATACATATTTGTTTGTTTTAAAAAAAAACTGCAGGCAATATTGGCCAAATAACACGGGTGGAATTGTTTTTAGTTAAATAGCACTGTTTGGTATTTATCATAACTCGCTCCCAAATGTGAAATTTAAAGAAGTCACATTTAATAGACGCAACAGACACCAAACCCTGAACTAACTCTAAATTTAAACCTTGAACAATACCCTAACAAACCCCTAGCCTTTACTAACCTGAAACCTTAAATCATAAAAACTAATTCTAATTCAAACCCTAACCCTAATTAACCTCTAACCATAAGCCATAAAAAACTAATCCTCATCCAAAACCCTACCCCTAATCATAACCCTACACCAAGTCTAACTCTAATCCAAATAGTAAACACTAGCTCTAAAATCCAAACATTAAATATCAAACCCCTAGCCCTATAAATTAACCATAAGTCCTAACCCCAAAACCTAAAAGGTAACCCCAAACCTTAAAATGAAATCTTTAAATTCTTTACGTGATTATTCAAATACTGTAACATGGTATATTTTCTTTTCAAGCAACTTATTTTCTCTTCTTGTAAGTTGGTCTAGTGTTACCTATATAATGGTAACATCCAAGGTTCACTTGTAAATGTCTAAATAAATTCTAGACAATCGAAATATAAAAATTCAAAAAATAATCAATAATCAAAATTTCTCAAACCAGAAAGCCTACAACAATATTAATATTGCAACTACGCTCCACCCTATTGTCTTTTTTAATGTGTTCACCTGTAAACTTTTGATTTGAAATTCTACTTCTCTAAAATAAATTTAAATATTCAAATTATGATTATAACATTCAGTCATTACTTAATATTATGATTATTAGGAAATCTAATAGTCTGTGAAAATCCGAGTAAGGGACTGGTTATGTAAAGGGAAGACGCATCACTCATAGTGTATTTATTTAAGGTAAACTTCATTGTTGTTTGATTATTTTTTTAAATCATGTTTATATACATTGGTCTTATCTAAGGTTCAAGGTAGATATCTTTTAGTGAGCAAGTCTCTATCTTATTGGGATAAACTAATTATAATGAGATTTGTTTTTGTATTTTTGTCAAACCTTAGTAGATAATCATAAACTGTTTATGATATCTATTTTTTTTTAACATGATAGAAATATGATTTATCTTTTAGAAAATATGCATGAAAAACCTTTAGGATTTGACTGTACACAAAAAGACAACCTATTTTTTTTTTTGTGTTTTTGGAAAGAGGAAATTAATTTAATTATTTTTTTGAATTTTTTTAATTTGTTTGAAGGAAAACTTTCACAGAAAATCATGTATTTTTAATACCAGATCTGTGTCTTACAATGTAAGTCTACAACTTGATATTATGAAAAATACTTGGAAAAACATGCAAGGGGCCCACAAATATTTTTAAAATGCCATTTGGAAAATTTGAATTTTTTTCTCTTTTTTTTTTAAAAAATATTTCTTTTAATATTATTTTATTATTTATTTATTAAATAGGATAGACTCGGACCAACCATCTAGGCTAACTGAAATGGTTCGAGCCCAACTAGCATCCTAACAACATTTCTCTTTCTTTGTGTTTTTCTTTTTAGCTGGACCAGGCTCAACCATCCAGGCTGGGATGAAAGAGGTCCAGCCCTAGACCACATGGTCGTTGACCCAACCTAGCAACTATATTAATTAATTTGCCTTCTGCATACATAATGTATTCTCATTCTACATGCAGTGGCTCGTCTTGTAGCAGGGGAAGAAGAGTTTTACCTAGAGTAAGGGGTCATGGTTGATGGTTTTGCTGGTGGAAGAAAGGTTTGCGATGGAAAGGAAAAAAAAATATGTAGTGGTTATTCCTTAAATGGAGGTGGACGGTTGGTGGTCATGCTGAAAAATCGTAGTGGAGCTATCAGTGAAAAAGGCAGCGGCAAGGTGGTTGGTGGCTGTAGAAGTTGATGTCGTGGTGGTAGAGGAGAAGAAAAATGATAATGGCAGAAAAAATAGGGGGGAAGTTGATTTCTTCCCAACTTTGGCCTTTGATTTCTTCTTACTCAATGTCAAGAATCCACCCCTATTTATAAAGTGTGGAAGATGGACATTTTGTCTTTGTTGGAGACAAATCTTGACTCTTGATTTAAACCAAAAGGATCCTAATAGTTGGTTCAAAGTTGTCGTCATGGCTTGAAAAAATTGGCAGCCGAAGGTTGCCTAAGTTGGCCTTTTTGGGGCAGTGTCTCGGTGGCTGTAAGAGTAGTTGGCCAACGAGATCTACTCTAGGGTATAGTACAATATTAGGCCATCATGGTGGTGTATGGTTTGTTCTGTTTGGTTGAAAGAGAAAACATTAAATGTCATTGAAAAGTAGCCTACCTTTTCAGACAAAACAATGCAGTCTACCTTAGTTAGGGTATATTTGGGGTGCTAATACATTTCCTTTAAGCAACTAGTTTCCATACCTGATCTCTGAAACAAGTTAGGGTTCCTCGTGACCAGAATATTAGGTGGCGACTCCTATTCAAATTTTCCACTGATAAGAGACACAAGAATTCCTTGTCTCTTCATATTTTGCCAAAAATACACCATATTCCATTTTTTCCTTGAAGGTGGAAGATCGCTGCGACGCCTCACACGTGCGACAGAATGGCGACTCCGCTGAGGACCTTATAGACTAAGCTTTGTTTTATCTGTTTATTGTGTTTTATTGTTTGGTTTGTATGTATACATTTGTTCATGCATTATATAAAATTGTTTCATACATCATTAGTATTTTTGTACGAGTTAAACTCTAAGTTAAGTGGGGGACTAACAGCTTACCTTATGACTTTTAAGTCAGTGTTTAAGTTTGTGTAAACCTTAACTCTTCGCTGAGTGCTTATACTGGTTATAATTAGTGCACATGTCATCCCATCACCTGTTAAGCCCTCATATTGCCTTTATGAGGGCGATCACTGAGACAGCAAGAGACCCTTTTAGAGACTAAATAGCCAACTTACCCTTGTCATGCATAAAAGAATTTAGAACTTACCTTTAGGGTGTATGCTCCCTATGCTTTGTTTTATTTTGCATCAAAACAAGTCTTTCTTGAAGCATCTTGAAAACAAGATAAGGGTGACATAATGATCGCCACGCAGAATATTTTCATCACAGAGTTTGGACAAGAAACAAGATTCTTGTTTCATCATGCAGGGGGTATGATCATGTGTCACCCCTCGAAGGGTGAGTTCATCATAGATTACATATACTTGTTCATACATAAAACATGCATACTTGCCAGGTTGATTTATAGGTCCCTAAAAAAATCTACAACACTCGATTTCAAACAAAAAAAAAAAAGGCGATGAAGAGCTTGCTTACCATAATGCCTATTTTCAAGAAGAGTTGAAGTCTCTAAAAACAAGTGTGGCTCACCTCACTAGCTTACTTGAGCAAACACTATAAAATACCTCTGGTTAAAGTCCTTCTACCTGACTGGTCACTTTTAATCAAGCTCTTACTACAGTTCAACTTGAAGAAAAAATGAGCAAACAGGGTCAAGAGCCTCAACAAAACCCAACATTTGTGCAGTCAGCAACACCTACACCAGCCCCGATAGTTATGGAGGCTAGCGTGAGAATAGATTCACTAATTAAGCCTGCCTTATTCTTATCTTTTGTTTCATGCTTTTGAACAAGACTATCTATGTTCATATCACACTTCTTTTTGTTGTTCTTATATTCAAATAACATTTTGAGCATAATTTTTGCTCATAAAACTACAACATGAAGAATCTGTCGGTGTTTTCTTTTCCATTTTCCAAAACCATACATAACCTCATTTGTTTTCATGGATATTTTTGGGACCTCCAAAGTGAGTACAAAAATAAACATCATATTAGTATTTGTCCAAAACAACTACATTCTAGAAATTCAAGTGATTCCTTAGACAGGAAAATTGAAACAAAAACAAACAACACCACGAGGTGACTCACAAGCTGAGTTTTATTTGAATGAATAAATTATTTTGCATACACACATGAAAGCAAGACCTACTGATCCTCAATGCATTAAGTTTGAGATGAGGAAAGGTCATCTTTAATAATCCTTCACGAGGCTGAAATTTTTTGGTCATAGTGTTGGAGAGCCCATAAATCCAGATCGAAATCCAGATGGGTCGAAGGATCGTCCCCATATCTCTCCCTCAATTGACTATTATAAGTCTCCTGAATTTTTTTTTTAAAAATCATCATATTTAATTCAAGAAAATAATAATTTATGAAATAAAATGATTGAATGAACATACCACAAAGTGCTGAGCACGATTGTCCATGTACTGCTGCACCCCCTTTGGCGATCTTGACTTCGTACGTGCATCACTACAAATAGCTCCATTGGACTTGGCTCATGTCCAAGAGATTTAGCCTATAAGGAAAAAAAAGGTTGCAAGTTAAATATATATATAAGCAACAACAAATTAATTAATAACATATTTTATTGAAATTAATCTTAACATCTCCTTCGCATGTGCGCTGAACGGGATGGAGCAGCCGGTGTGCATGGTCACTGAACCATGAATTTACCGGTTCCAATTGTCGACTCCAGACTGTGAGCACCGTGAGAACCACTCAGACATCACGTGCTCAATATATGCCACCCATATATCTCCCGAGATGAATGGCAGTTTGAATTCCCGTCAAACCGCCACTTCATTTCATCCTTCAAGACCGTTGTCCCTCGCATATCTTTTCGCCTTTTTTTGGGTGTCATACCAAAAATCATGCAACCTACTTCCATAGTAATTAATTAGAATTTATAACATAAAATTATAAGTATTATTTTTTATGTTACCTAGTTGCCTTGTGATTCTCCTATATCCTCCTAACAACAATGTTGTCCGCGCCATCCCATTCAAATTTATTATGTGTATATAAATAATTCATTTAAAATAAAAATATTACAAGATATAAAATTAAAAAAATTATTTATTAAAAATAAACTAGAAATTAAATATTAACACCTACCTGAAATCGCTGAAACCAGGCATTAATATTAGGTCTCCACTCAGGATGTCTAGAGACCTGACTCCATTAAAACAATGAAATCTCTATTGACGATTTAAACGTTGATGTTATTGTCCTGATAGTCTTAATGTTTGTGAATCTGAAATTAAATAAAATTAATAAAAAATTAATTAGTTGTTCATAAATTATGTTATAAGTATTAAAAAAAAACTAAAACCTAAACAAACTTGCATTGAGAGGTCATCTTTCCATTATGCTTGATACTTGCAAGTGATTTGACCCTGTTGTGAAGACACACTGCCTCTACGTTGTGAAACCGCGCTAGAAGAGGCAGCATCACAAGTTGGTGCAAATGTCTCGCTGTGATCAGCACCTAAGGAGATGTCTTCCTCGCTGCTAGAAAAACTAGCTACAACCGTTTGCTGATGACGTGTTGTAAATTTCATTCAACGCATCTACACAAATGTATATGAATTATTACATAATTAACTTTGATTATTTTAAAAAAATTCGGGAGCACCTCCCTTATACTGGAGACTACCCACAGTTTTCAAACCTGTAATCTTTACAATAACCACAATTCAATTGATTCCAGCAACATCATATATACAACCTAACATCTATAGAAATTCAATCATTTAAAAAAATTCGACAACACCTCCCCTATATTAGAGATTACCCACAGTTTTCATACCTACAAATATTGATAATTACACAAATATTGCAAAATCAACTCTATACAACCTAACATCTATAGAAATTCAACATCTATATATTTTCAATTAACATCGGTACAAATTCATAAATAACAATTAAAATTAATCAAAATAATAAATAACATAACAAACAATAATATCCTAAAATTAAGATAAACTAATTAAATTTAATTCTATATTTCAATTAACATTTTAAACATAAATTCAACAATAACAATTATGGCAATACAAACAATAATATCATAAAAACAATACACAAAACTAAAAAAACACTATATAAATTCAAAATAAATTTAGGAATAAAAAATGTTTTTCTTAATAGTGTGTTGATTTTAAGATTTTATCTACAAACAATACATAAAACAAAAAACACTAAAAAAAATAATCATAATTAAAATAAAAATAAATAAATAAATACAAAGATAAAGAAAAAAGAATACATACCCTTTAATATGTTTAAAACTACCACCAAAACAATAAAACCTTTTGCAAAAACTTAAATGAAACGGAGAGGAAAAGAGAAATAGAGATGAAGAGTCGAGAGAAAAAATGAACCAAATAGGGGAGGGGGGTTTTATATTGCAATTTTTCTGACAGCATTACCAGCGGAATATTTATTATTGTTGGTGGTATTAAATTCCGTCGGTGATTAATTGATATTCGCATCAAAAATTTCAAAAATCCCACTAGACTTTTCGAGCACCCAGTTAGAGGAGTTCATAGCCTTGAAACAACAATGTGAAAGCCTCTCGATAGATTATGATCAACTCCGTCAAATGGTCATGGAGATTAGATCAAAGATGGGTGATGATCCATGTGCTACTTCTTTTTTGCCATAAGATCCTAGCAACAACCCACCCTCTCCTCCTCTTTCTCCAGCTCCACCGCTATTTTAGTTTAATTTTGTTTTTTAAAACATTAAATTTATAATGAATATTTGGATGAATATTATTTAATATTATTTTTATATTTTTAATGTTTAATACAAATTTATTTGGTTATTAAGTTTTTTTATTGTTAATAAATAATTTTTTTACATATTTAAAATAAATATCAATAGTTGTATAGAGAGAAATAAATCATTAGTATTTTACCAAAAGTTACAAAAAAATTACCTACCATGCTACAATCACCGACATATATATTTTGTTGGTATGTTTCATTACTATTACCGATGAATATAGTCTATCGGTAATAGTAATGAAATTATTTTGTTGGTAAAATTCTTACAGGAATTTTCTTTAGTTGGCTTCACCCTCTATAATAACGTTGGTGTTCCGTTGGGGTTTAATTTTTTAATTACTGACAGAATTGGCAACGAAATGAAAAATTACCGATGATCAAAATTATGACAGAAGGATTCCGTTGGTGGTGTAGTGATTGCAATTCCAGTTAATTGAGAGAGCCCGTGATTAATGAAGCAGTCCTTACATTATTTCTTGACAGATTCAATTAAAGGATAGAAACTGATGCAAGAGTTTTTTTAAATACATGTGTGTGTGTATTTTCTTTGTTTTTTTATTATTTCATTTAAAAAATTAAATATTATATTTAATAAATTGTTTTATTTTGCTTACTACTTTTACTTTATTTTCAGGTTTGTATATATAAAACACGAAAACAACTTATTGAATTAGTACAAAATCATGGATGAAAAAATCGATACGTAGATTGAACAAATAAAATAAATAAATTTAACAGACAAATTTAAATAATTTAACATCAGCATGAATTTCACCAATATCCTAGAAAATTACCAGGATGAACAAGTGAAGGTTTTGAACGAACGAGCCTGCAACTAAGCATCGTTAGAAATTATAGGACTTGGAAATGAATTTTCCCAGGATTTACCAAATCTTCCACCCAATAGAAACTGATGTCACAGTTGTTGACGTATATCAAATTCTGTAATATAAGAACAAAGGTGAATAGGAAATTACACAATTAAAAATTCCAATAAATATTCCATTTCTTTTTTTCTATATATAAATACCTATCATTGGAGCCTAGGATCTTCATCTTCCATAGCAAACCATATCCCTTAGACATGATGTCCTTACTCCAGAAACCAGTCTCAAAGTTTCTCCAAGTCCTTTTTTTCCTCCTCATAATGTGCTTTCCTTCTTTCTTTGCCTTTCCTCCTAATTCCTCTGCAACTTCATTTGGTGCTGCCAAATATGCAGTTGCGGAAGGTAATAATGAAGCAGAGGCTCTCCTAAAATGGAAAGCAAGTCTTGATGACAACCACAGCCAATCTGTCCTGTCTTCTTGGGTTGGCAGCAGCCCTTGCAAGTGGCTTGGAATCACTTGTGACAATTCTGGAAGTGTCGCGTATTTCAGCCTTCCACATTTTGGTCTGAGAGGTACGCTTCAAAGTTTCAACTTCTCATCCTTCCCCAATCTTCTCACTCTCAATCTCTGGAACAATTCACTCTATGGAACTATTCCATCCCAAATTAGTAACCTGACCAAAATCACCAAATTAGACTTGAGTGATAATCTTTTCACAAGAAATATTCCACTTGAGATAGGATTACTAGAGTCTCTCATTCACCTTGACTTGTCAAGCAATAATTTAACTGGTCAGATCCCTTCTTCTATCGGAAATTTGAGAAACTTATCTATTCTTTTGTTTTGGAGTAATAAACTCTCTGGTTCCATTCCTTTTTCTATCGGAAATCTAAGAAACGTATACCTTCTCTATTTTTGGGATAATAAACTTTCTGGTTCTATTCCTTCTTCTATTGGGAACATGACTATGCTCACTCGACTTGATCTGAGCACAAATAATTTATCTGCATCTGTTCCTCGGGAAATAGGACAACTCGAATCCCTTGTTGAATTGAGTTTGTCCTTTAATAATCTCCATGGTTCTCTGCCCCCCGAGATGAATAATCTCACACATTTGAAGATTTTGCACTTGTTTTCAAATAATTTCACTGGCCATTTACCACGAGACTTGTGCCTTGGTGGGTTACTTGTAAATTTTTCAGCCGGCCACAATCATTTTTCTGGTCCAATTCCTAAAAGCTTGCAAAATTGTACTCGTCTATTTAGAGTCAGGCTTGAGTGGAACCAATTGACAGGGAATATTTCTGAAGATTTCGGCCTCTACCCAAACTTGAACTATGTGGACCTAAGTCACAATGATTTGTCTGGTGAGCTTACATGGAAATGGGGAGGTTTTCACAACTTAGCGAGCCTAAAATTGTCAAACAATAATATCACCGGTGAGATACCATCAGAGCTGGGAAAGGCTACTGGGCTACAAATGATTGATCTCTCGTCAAATCTCCTAAAGGGGACAGTTCCAAAAGAATTGGGGCAGTTGAAGGCGTTGTACAACCTTACTCTTCATAACAACCATCTTTTTGGTGTCGTTCCCTTCGAAATCCAAATGCTATCTCAACTTGGTGCCCTTAATTTAGCTTTTAATAATCTTGGTGGATCAATCCCAAAACAACTGGGACAGTGCTCAAATTTATTACAGTTGGACTTGAGTCATAATAAGTTCACAGGGAGCATCCCATCTGAGATAGGCTTCCTGCATTTTCTTGGAGATCTAGATCTCAGTGGAAATCTACTGGCAGGAGAGATACCATCACAAATTGGGCAATTGAAACAGTTAGAAACGATGAACCTCTCTCACAACAAACTTTCCGGTTTTATTCCAACTGCTTTTGTAGACTTGGTGAGCTTGACAACTCTAGACATCTCCTACAATGAACTAGAGGGCCCTATCCCCAAAATCAAAGGATTCAATGAAGCTCCATTTGAAGCTTTTATGAATAATAGTGGTCTATGTGGAAATGCCAGTGGTCTAAAGCCTTGTACACTTCTTACATTCAGCAGCAAGTTAGCTAAGAGAAAGAGCAACAAAATTGTCATTTTGATTCTTGTTCCTCTCCTGGGCAGTCTACTTCTACTTGGGTGTTTATACTTTCCCAACCGGAAAAGTAGAGAAAGAATTTCCTGTTTAGGAGAGCGACAAAGTCCACACAGTTTTGTAGTATGGGGCCATGAGGAAGAGATCCTACATGAAACTATCATCCAGGCCACTAATAATTTCAACTTCAATAACTGCATTGGGAAAGGGGGATACGGAATTGTTTATCAAGCCATGTTGCCAACAGGTCAGGTGGTTGCCGTGAAGAAACTTCACCCATCAAGAGATGGGGCGCTTATGAATTTGAAAACTTTTAGAAATGAGATTCGCATGTTGATAGATATTCGACATCGGAATATTGTGAAGTTATATGGATTTTGTTCATTAATAGAGCACTCTTTTTTAGTTTACGAGTTCATAGAAAGGGGAAGTTTGAAGATGAATTTATCAAGCGAAGAACAGGCAATGGACTTGGATTGGAATAGAAGGCTTAATGTTGCTAAAGGAGTGGCCAATGCATTATCCTATTTGCACCATGATTGCTCGCCTCCAATCATTCATCGAGACATTTCCAGCAGCAATGTTCTTTTAGATTTGGAATACGAGGCTCATGTTTCGGATTTTGGGACAGCTCGGCTCTTGATGCCTGACTCAACCAACTGGACCTCATTTGCTGGCACCTTCGGATACACAGCTCCAGGTACATACCTGATTTCATTCTTAACATATATATACATGAATCAATTGCTAAATTTCTGTTTATATGACATATATATACATTATGACATATTAGCACAACAATACAACCATTACTATGAAAATGGAGGTACAATTACAACACATTTTTGGATACTCTAAAGGTTATGTATAATAAATTTTTATATTAGCAGTACAATACACCCAGTACTGTGAAAAAATGACCAGAATTTTTGCAGAGCTAGCTTACACAATGAGAGTGAACGAGAAGTGCGATGTCTACAGCTTTGGAGTGGTCACAATGGAAATAATAATGGGAATGCATCCGGGTGATCTCATCTCCTCTCTTTCTGCACCAGCATTTTCCTCCTCGTCGTTCTCTCAAATCAACCAGCATACATTGTTGAAGGATGTGATAGACCAACGTATCCCACTTCCTGAAAATCCAGTTGCAGAAGGTGTGGTCTACATTATCAAAATAGCATTTGCATGCTTGCTTGCCATTCCCCAATCTAGGCCAACCATGCGACAAGTAGCGTCGGAGCTCATAGCTCGATGGCCTCCGCTGCCAAAGTCATTTTCCGCAATAACATTGGAAGATCTGATGCCTCAAACAACTGTGACAGGCTGATAATTTTCCAAAAGATTTTCTATAATTAGTATGTGATTGTTTCTACTTATGTTACTTTCAATTTTCGTAGCTTTGTTTGTAATAAATTATTTCTCTGCTTTGTATTTTGTTTCTTCAACGATTAAGGTGTTGAAGTACAGTATTATTATTAATCAAGGTAAATAAAGGCTCTTTGCTATAATTTGTTTTGGTAAAGTATTATTAATTTGTTTCATCCCTTGTAATAATCTAGCAAGAGCAAATTGTTAGACAGCAAATTGTTATCGTAGACACCAATGCGTTTGTCCACATGGTTGCCCCATAGGATATAGCCATTCATCTTCCATTCTCTCATCCCCTATATGGCGGTGATGGTAGGAGTGATTTTGGCAGCACTGATTAATCAGAATCAATAGATAAAACAAGTCCAGCTATAATCTCCTACTGCAACCTAAGATGTTCTAAAACATAAGCACTAGCATTAGAGGCTTCTAGAAGGAGATATACCAAGAATTGCTGGATATCCTATGCATCTGCACTTGAACTATGAATCCACACAGATCATGCTACAAAAACTTAAACTATCAACTACACGGAGTTCTCCACACTGAACTCTTGAAGAATCTTCTGTGCAGCCTCGATTACAGGACTACAATAGCAAAGTGTCAAAAGGCATTTGCCTAAAAAAGCGCATGTGGGATAAAGTATGGAACCAAGGAGTGGTCATCGAAGAAATGCTGCAGTAAAATGTAGATCTGAGAATTATTTGGTGAACAACAAGAAGTTCCAAATCCATTACAAGCAAGCTTGGAGGAGGGCCAAGCGCTGCTGCTCATTTTTAATGGGTGAAGCCAAGAAGTCTTGTACATGTACCAAGAATTTAAGATCTTGGCAACCTTAAACTCCTTTTAAGCCAAATTTTTAGTTTCCTCAATTATATCCAGAAATTTACTGATAATTCAATAAATGATTATCTCCAATAAAATGATTTTTAACATAAGCATCGTGGAAGTATATGGTATGGCAAGTGATACTTATTTTAGCATGATTATATAATAAAGCAAAGCGAGGAAAAACTTATGCTTAAGCACAGGGACCATGTAAAGCCAAATCACAAAACAAAACTATGAATCCACACAGATCATGCTACAAAAATTTAAACTATCAACTACACAGAGTTCTCCACGCTGAACTCTTGAAGAATCCTCCGTGCAGCCTGGATTACAGGACTACAATAGCAAACTGTCAAAATGCATTTGCCTAAGAAAAAAAAGAGTGAACAAGCGATTCGTTTGTGATTGAGAGTGTTGGTTGAGATTTTCATGGAATCATATCCAACGCGATCCCAAGACTCATGCTTGAGAATAAAATGCAAACAAAACTGAGGTTTCATTTTTTTTTCTTTTCTATTGCTTTTTTGATGAACGCTGTGCAATTTTGTTAAGCCTGAATGAAAAAGAAAGTTCAAGCCAAACCCAGACAAGGCTACAAAGGAAGTGGCGGTAACCCAAAACAGGAAAGAAGAGTAATAACCAAAAATCAAAAAGTCTACAGCCCACAAACAAAGACACAAAACATATAGGAACAAGAGAAAAGGTCATTCAGCAGCAAGAAAATGGTCTGTGGCAAGATCTAAATAAACAAACTGTCAAGAACATGGCAAAGAAACACAAAACCCCGTAGAGCAGCCCCCTTACATAGAAACCAACAGCCCTCAAGAAACATATGGAATAGAAATTAACCCAATCGCACACAACCAGCGGTTATCATCAAATTAGCAATTGTAGCAAATTGTGAACCTTTTTCCAACCACCATGACTTTTTATTGTAGTAGTTGGTTGGCATTTATTAGGCTGCACATGGGTTGCTGCGAAGGCTCTCATTTCTCCTATAAATGGAGATAGAGACGAGAGAGTGAAATATATAGAAAGAGATATGTAAAGGAAGTGTGCAGTGAGTGCAAGTGCAACTGTGACAATGAGAAAGTGCAGATTTGAGAGAAATATTAAGTGTAGGAGTGAAACACTGGGTTTTGTGGGATTGTACTGCGTTGAGTTCAGTATTTGCATCATTCCTCCAATAATATACAATCTGTTGCCTTCGTGGGCGTACCTGGTTTTGGGGAACCACGTAAATCTGCTTGTTTGTGTTTTATTTGTGTTTGCTTTCGGTCCAGTATGCACAACAAATTGGTATCAGAGTACTAGGGAAGCTAGAACACTGAAAAAAACGTTTTTTCAGCTTTCGGTTCGAAGTTGTAGATTTTTCAAAGTTCTCGGATCTTGATTTTGACCACTTGCGGAGATTCCTCTCATCGATACGAGTCCGAAGATATAAAGATCATCGAAATCGAAGTTGAAACGAGCCTTGTAGAGCTCGCTGAAGTTTCACCTGAAATCTGATGGAAAAACCAGATAGTGCCAGAATTTTAGCCTGAGAAGACTGCCACATCACTAGATACATTGGCGCTGAGTCATCATCCACGTCATCAACAAGGGGTCCACATCACCATGTCATCAGACACTTCATCTAACAGTGACAGAATATTCTCTTGACAGAATAAGAATATTCCACTAACAGTAAGAAAATATTCCCATGACAAAATATTTTTTATTAGAGATAGAATATTCCTTCTCTGAGTCAACTCGGTCAGATTGGTTTTTTAGCCAACTCAGTGATTTTTTGACCCGTTTTAGGCCGAGTCAAGCTGGTTCTTAGCATTTTCAACCATTCTGGACGCAACGGTGGTGTTCGTTTTGTGAAACAGCACACTGAAGTTATTGTTTTGGCTTTTTTGAGCATAAAAATGCATGTTTTAACAATTTCGAGAGTCGATTTGTAATCCAAAGACGTCCTAATGACTGATATTCCAGAAAAAAATCAGTGGGAAATGCTAGTATACCTCCATAATACATCCCGGTATCGAGTACTAAATTTGAGGTGGAGAAGTTTGATGGGAAAGGTAATTTTGGCATGTGGAAATGTGAAATCATGGATATACTTGTCTAAATGAATTTGGATTTCACTCTAGAAGATAAACTAGAGGATTTGGATGATAAAAGCTGGGAAAGGATAAATCGGTTGGCCTACAGTTCCATCCGACTTTGTCTTGTAAAGGATCAGAAGTATGCCTTTTCAGAACAAAACTTTGCAAAGGAATTATGGCAAGCACTGGACGACAAGTTTATGAAGAAGAGTATAGAGAATCATCTCTACTTGAAGAAAAGGATCTTTCGCTTTCAGCACAAGAAAGGTACTTCTATGAATGAGCATCTGAATGATTTCAATAAAATGATAGCTGATTTGAAGAATTTAGATGTGGAAATTGATGATGAAGATAAAGCTTTGTTGTTATTGAATTCACTGCCTGACACATATGAACATCTCGTCACCACTTTACTGTATGGTAAATAAAAGATTAAATTCATTGATGTGTCCAATGCTTTGGTGAACAATGAGTATCGGAAGAAGGACCAGATAGTTCACAAGGAGTCAACATTAGAAGCATTGATAGTTAGAGGCAGAACAAACCCCAGGAGATTTCAAGGGCGAGGGAGATCTCGCTTAAAATCCAGAGAAGAATCATCAAACAGACGATATCTTGTAAAAGATGAGTGTGCCTTTTATCACAAGAAAAGGGCACTGGAAGAAAGATTGTCCAATCAAGGGCAATAAGGAAAAAGATGAACCAACTGTGAACGATGCACGAGATGAGGATGAACGAGACTCTGCATTCATGGTCTCATCACTAGAAAACCATTGTGGTGAATGGCTTCTTGATTCTGCATGTTCCTATCACATGTGCCCTAACAAGCACTTATTCTCGATACTCGAGGAGTTTGATGGAGGAGTTGTGTTGATGAGATCAAAGGGATTAGGACTATCCAACTGAAGATTAATAATAGGGTAGTCAAGACACTCACAAAGGTATGACATGTACCTGACTTGAAGAAAAATCTTTTCTTACTTGGAATCCTAGAATCCAATGGTTATAAGATTATCATGCATGGTGGAGTCCTGAGAGGAATCCGTGGTGTATTAGTTGTCTTAAGAGGCACGAGGATAGGAAACTTATATTTCCTAGATGGATCTACTATTACTAGTACAACAGCTATTTCTAAAAGCATAGAAGATGATGAAACAAGTAATTCTAGACTTTGGCACATGCGCTTAGGGCATGCTGGTGAAAAGGCTTTGCAAGGATTAGTTAAGCAAGGTCTATTAAAAGGTGTCAAGACTGGGAAGCATGGGTTCTGTGAGCATTGTGTTCTTGGAAAACAAACAAAAGTCAAGTTTGGCACTGCGGTATACAATACAAAAGGGATTCTTGATTATGTTCACACAGACATATGGGGACCTTCAAAGAATGAATCTCTTGGAGGTAATCGTTGGTTTGTTACTTTTATTGATGATTTTTCAAGATGAGTATGGGTGTACATGATGAAATGTAAGGATGAGGTCCTTGATATCTTTCTGAAATGGAAGAAAATCATGGAGACTCAAAATGGAAGGAGAGTTAAGACTCTTCGGTCAGATAATGGTGGTGAGTACACTTCAGATCCTTTCTTTGAAGTTTGTCAAGATGAAGGGATCAAGCGACATTTTACTATTCGCAAAACACCACAACAAAATAAAGTAGCAGAACGCATGAATCACACATTGGTGGAGAAAGTCCGATGTATGCTATCACATTCGGGACTAAGCAAAGTGTTTTGGGGCGAGGCATTAAGCTATGCTCGTCATATTGTTAATCGGTTACCTTCAGCAGCATTAAATGGAAGAACCCCCTTGGAGGTATGGTCAGGCTCTCCTGCAAATGATTATGACTCTATGTGTATATTTGGTTGCTCAACGCATTATCATGTTACTGAGTCCAAGCTAGATCCTATAGCCAAGAAAGCTATATTTTTGGGCTTTAGTGAAGGAGTAAAAGGTTACGGACTCTAGTGTTCTGAATCAAAGAAAGTGATTTTGAGTAGAGATGTCATTTTTGATAAGTCTAGCATGTTACAGCAAGAGAAATCACAGGAGAAGGAAAAACAGTCTGGTGATTGACAACAGGTGGAGTTGGAGACTTCAGTCATCCCTATAAAAACTGTTCAGACAATCCCTACTGAAGGAGATTCAGATGAAAGTTCAGATGAAGAGGATGCAACAACTCCAGCAACCACACAACAAGAATCCATTGCAACGAGTAAACCGAAAAGAGTTATCAAGAAACATGCTTAGTATTGTAACATGGTGGCTTATGCACTTCCGGTGATTGATGATGGAATCCCCTACACCTACAAAGAAGCAGTACAGAGTGTAGAAAGTGCAAAATGGAAAGAGGCAATGAATGAAGAGATGAAATCTCTACACAAGAATCAGACTTGGGATTTGGTATAACTCCCTAAGAAAAAGAAGACAATTGGTTGCAAGTGGATATATGCTAAGAAGGAAAGTAATCCTGGAAAAGACAACATCCGATTCAAAGCAAGATTGGTAGCAAAAGCCTATGCTCAAAAGGAGGGGATAGATTGTAATGAAGTATTCTCTCCAGTTGTTAAGCATTCTTCAATCCGTATTCTGCTAGCCTTGGTTGCACAATTTTATTTGGAGTTAGCCTAACTTGATGTGAAAACTACCTTCCTACATGGAGATTTGGAAGAGGAAATTTACATGTCTCAGCCAGATGGTTTCAAAGTCACTGGGAAAGAGAATTGGGCTTGTAAGCTAAAGAAGTCATTGTACGGATTGAAACAATCTCCTCGCTAGTGATATAAGCGATTTGATAACTTCATGACAAAACATGAATACATACAGAGTCAGTTTGACAACTGTGTATATTTTCGCAAACTTCTTGATGGTTCTTTCATCTATTTGCTCTTATATGTAGATGATATGTTGATCGCATCGAAGACCAAGGTGGAGATTGATAGACTGAAAGCTCAATTAAGAACTGAGTTTGAAATGAAGGACCTTGGAGAAGCTAAGAAGATTCATGGCATGGAGATTCAGAGAGATAGAAGAAAGGGCACAGTCTGTTTGACACAGACCCTATACTTGAAGAAAATTTCTAAAGAAATTTGGGGTAGATAGTAAGACCAAGCCTGTAAGCACACCTATAGCTCCTCATTTTAAGCGAAGTGCTTCAATGTCTCCACGCACAAAGGAAGAGCGCAAGCATATGGCTCAAATTCCGTATTGACACGACTAAAAGATTGATGTCTTTTCCCAAGTGTAGGAGTGTCGAAGTAATAAATAACCTGGCAAGACCGGAGTCGAACCACAGGAAGGTTAATTGTACAAATTATAAACAACAATTATAAACAACAACAACAACAACAACAATACTATTAGTAGC
>NW_011499984.1:43769-89704 GCF_000495115.2 Populus euphratica | reverse complement strand
TAATAATAATAATAATAATAATAATAATAATAATAATAATAATAATAGCAATAATAATAATAGTAATAATAATAATAATAATAAAGAAAAAGAAGAAGTTGATGAGAACTTTGAGATGAAAGATTAAAGTAAGTATTAAACAATGGTAAAAACAAATGTCAAGGTTAGAGGATCCACTAATGGTATGTCAAACAAATATAGTATAAACTCTTATTATTCAATTGGAAACCATACACAAAGGAGGTTCCAATCTGATTATAGATTGTTAACATAATTATATTAGTTATCTTATTCGATTAATGCTAATACTTGTAAATCTCATCAAGCATTCATAATTATAACTTATGTTAACAACAAATCAAGTTCCTTTCATAGCTCAGGTGTCGGTTATACCATACAGTATGAATTATGAAAGTATCAAGCATTTGTTGTACCAAGTGTTATACAACATAAATCAAGATTAGTCATTTAACAAGCAAAGTATTAAAGAGTGAACAAAATAACAAATACAAAACATGTTAGTATCAAACATTAAAGTCCATATTAAGTTTATAGTATACTTATTCTTACACCATTAGTATAACCTTTTCACCTTGACATAATAAACTTAGCTAGACATAATGAAAGAAAGAAAAATAAATAAACAAAATAAGAACATAAATAAGATAAAAGTTAACTAAGTAAATGAAAGGAAATGAAAGGCATAAACTTGTTATTAATGAAAGCAAAGCATAAACATTACAAAAAATACAAAGAGAGAAAGCAAGAGCATGATCTTGATCTGAAAACCAAAATGCCTAAATGCATGACAAATGCCTCCTTTTATAGGCCAAAATTGGGAACTATTGATTTGATGACTAATTGATGAGTGGGTGACCAACTCTTGACTTGGTGACAATCCTTATCTTCTCTTGTCTGCCCAGAACGTCATTGATAACGTCAAAATTGGAGCCACTTGAAACATGAAAGTTGTAGGAAATTGTCTCAGCTTTCTTGTGTAAAAAATTCAGCTCATTTGGACTTCTGGAACTCCAGATATGGGCCAAATACTGAACAGTGCTCGGGCTGGAAGACATATTCGGATTTCTTTATTGTTGCTATAATTTGGACTTGAAAATGGCCTTTTTAGATCTTGGGTTCCATATGAAAGTTGTAAGCCTATGTCTTACCTTTCCATCCATATAAAGTAGACCTAAATCTGAGATCTACCACTCCAGATATGACCCAATTACCGAATAGTGTTCTGGTTTGGATTGCACTGATATCTCTTTTCTAAGTTTGGCCATTGTCCTTCCAATTTCAGTTCTTAAATTCATCAATCAATCCTTTTATTTATGTGATAGGCCTGCATTTAAAATAAACATTTACCATAAATTAAAGGTATCTTATATTATTAGATATATTATTATAAAACATGTTTTAGTTAAGGAGTTATTGATACTTCAAGTGCAAAATGATGATATAAAACCTTGATTAAAATACACTTTTAAGTATCAATCACGTATGCAAATGTAGTTGGTGCATTAATGCATGAGATGGTTCGTACAAGACCAGATATTTCACATGCAATCAGTATGGTAAGCAGGTATATGCATGATCCAAGAAAGGATCACTGGCAGACAGTTAAGTGGATTCTATGGTATATTCATGGCACAACTGATATTGGTTTGACGTTTGAAAGAGATGATAGACTCAGATAAAATTTAGTTGGTTATGTGGATTCGGACTATGCTGGTGACTTAGACAAACGTCGTTTCACAACAGGCTATGTGTTTACACTTGCTAAAGGGCTTGTAAGTTGGAGGTCAATATTACAATTAACAGTAGCTTTGTCAACAACTGAGGCAGAGTACATGGCAGTAACAGAAGCTTTCAAAAAAGCTATTTGGTTACATGGGTTGATTGAAGATTTGGGAATTGTTCAAGATAATGTGGATATCCATTGTGATAGTCAAAGTGCTATTTGTCTTGCAAAGAATCAGGTTCATCATTCCTGCACCTAGCACATTGATGTTCGATTTCATTTTGTTCGAGAAATTGTGAATAAAGGGGATTTTCTGCTACAAAAGATTGGTACCGCAGATAATCCAGTTGACATGCTCACAAAATGTATCTCAGGAATCAAGTTCCAACATTGTTTGGACTTGGTCAACATCTCTCGGTCTTGAGCACCTTTAGGGTGCAGTGCCATATGGCGCAATAGAGGCAGCATTGATTGATCACGAGGATTGGATAAAAAAATCTTACCAAGGTGGAGATTTGTAGCAAATTGTCAACCTTTTTCCAACCACCATGACTTTTTAAAGCCCATAGCAAATTTGTAGCAAAAGCTCATAGCTCGATGGCCTCCACTGTCAAAGTCATTCTCCGCAATAACATTGGAAGATCTGATGCCTCAAACAACTGTGACAGGCTGAGAATTTTCTAAAAGATTTTGTATAATTAGTATGTGATTGTTCCTACTTATGTTATTTTCAATTTTCGTAGCTTTGTTTGTAATAAATTATTTCTCTGCTTTGTATTTTGTTTCTTCAACGATTAATATGTTTTAGTACAGTATTATTATCAATCAATGTGAATAAAGGCTCTTTGCTATGAGGAGGACACCCGGATTTCAAGATTCTGTTTCATCCCTTGTAATAAAGGAAATCTTCAGTTCAATATTGAGCTGAAATGAATAAACTAGCATGAAAGGCTTCTAGAAGGAGATATATATACCAGGAATTCCTCCAGGAATTCCTGCACATCCTATGCATCTGCACTTAAACTATGAATCCACACTGATTATGCTACAAAAACTTAACTATCAACTGCACAGAGTTCTTCACAGTGAACTCTTGAAGAATCCTCCATGCAGCCTGGATTACAATAGCAAACTGTCAAAATGCATTTGCCTAAAAAAAAGAGAGTGAACAAGCTATTCGGCTTAAGGGAGTGAAAGCTCAAAAGATAGCAGAATTACACAGAAGTAAAGAGAAGCAGAGAGAATTTCTGATGAATGGAGAGAGAAGGATCAAGCTATTGTTAGAAGCTTGTTTACGGTTTCTAACCTCTCTTTAATTTTCATTGATCAATGTTAACAAACTTTCTTAACTGTCTAGCAAGATTAACAATATTTTAATCACTGGATTCTTTAATCTCTTCACATGTGACAAGACTTGAGGCAAGCACTGAAGCACTGAAACACTTAACAGTATTATTATCAATCAAAGTGAATAAAGGTCTTCCGATATCTTTACAAAACCAAGGAGGTATATTCTTGTGTTGCTACAAAACCCTCAGCTAACAAAATTTCCTTAGAAGTAAGCACTGAAACACTTGAGGCAAACCATGAACTTTATGACAGATTTCAAAGTAGTATGTTGAGTTTGGGCAAGTGATCAAAGAACTTGACATTCTATACAGGCAAGTAACGCACGCAATTTCAAAAATTATTTTTAACATCAATATATTAAAATTATTTAACAATATAATAATATTATGTTTAAGTAATTTTTTTAAAAAATATAAAATAAGTTTCAACTGCAAAATATTGCTTTGAAATATGTTTTTCCAAGAATAAGAAATCTCCTCCGACATCCAATCTATCTATTTATTTCTTCAATATAATTGATGAATTTATATAAGATTCTTTAAAGAAATGAAAAATTACTAAAATAAAAAAGATACAGAAATAATTGAATCAAGATATTTTAAAAGGAAGAATATAATGTTTTTAAGTTTTTGGTAAATAAATGAATCAATTAGTCGACAAAAAAAAAAGTGACAGGTTTTTCTGTCATAATGAGCCATTTTCACAGGCCGCGCTCTGCCATAAAGCATTAGGTTGTGTGCGGCATGAACTGGCCTGGCTCCATGTGACAGATTTTTCTACACAGATCGTTTGCTTGCACGTAGAAAGACTTTGTCGAGACAAAGATTTCAGAAAGAGATTGTCGTGAATTGATGCATATTATCAGAGAAGAGGATGGTGATAGGGAAATAATTCCAGAGTCTCCTCGCTTCCCAAAATTAAAAACTCTCGTTGTATTTAGATGTGGTAAACTGGAATATGTCTTCCCTGTATCCGTGTCTCCAAGCCTTCCGAACCTGGAAAAGATGACGATTTCTGATGCTGACAATTTAAAGCAAATATTTTACAGTGGAGAAGGAGATGCACTAACCACAGATGGCATCATCAAGTTCCCTCGACTAAGTGAATTGGATCTTTCTTCCAGATCAAATTACAGCTTTTTTGGTCCATAAAATGTTGCTGCACAATTGCCTTCTTTGAAAAGTCTAACCATCTATGGCCACAAAATGGATACATAGAATTTGATGGTAGTTATTGTTTTCAAAAATAACTTAAAAAAAAAATATATTAAAATAGATCAACTATGTACAGGCAAGAGAAATTATTAAATGAAAACAGCTTTATCCAGCCGGTTCTCAATCACTACACCGAATTTCCCAAACTATGCTGTTTGGACTATAAGCTGGGGTGATGATTTAACTATGTATTTTCTAAAATAGTTCTCACCGTCAAATATATCAGGATTAGCTCGAATGACATGATAAATGTTATTTTGTATAAAAATAATTAAAAACAAGTTTTAAAATATATTTTGAAAAACATTAAAAATGCATTAATTTAATATTTTTTGAAGTACACTTTTTAAATGTTTTGAAAAGAAAAATGATCACATTTTCAAACACTCATTGTTTTCCAGAAAATGGTTTTTGAAAAACTATTTTTCAAACTTTTCTTTATTTATTTCTTATTAGAAAAGTTTGGTCAACAAAAAATATTTTTTGATCAACAAAAAATACTTTTTAGTCAAAATAAAATTTGATTTGATTTTTAGAAAAGTGTTTTTCTTTTATTTTGAGCGGAAAACACTTTTCAGAATTGTGAAAAATTTAGAAATATTATATTATTTTTAATTATATCAAATTTAGTCCTCAAACTTTTGATTGTTATATATGTTTTGTTTTGAATATTTGTTTTTCAATTTCATCCCTTATAATTTAATTTTTATATAACTTTAGTCCTCATTTTTATAATTATTATTTGCTTTTTTCTTATCATTTTTTAATTGAAATTTTTTATCTATTAAATTTGGTCCTCATTCTTTTGATTGTTGCTTATTTTATTTGAAATAATTTATGAAATGTTAATTATTATTATTTTAATTTCTTTGTCTTTTAACTTTTTTATTTTTTAAATTTGATCTCTATTATTTTGATTATTATTTATTTTATTTGAGATAATTTATTAAATTATTATTTTTAATTTCATTCTCATTTAACTTTTTAATTTGTAAGATTTGTTTCTCATTATTTTAATAAACTTGAAACAAATAAAACATTAATAAGTTATTTTCCAGCTCGTTTTTCATAACATAACCAAACACTGAAAAATATTTTTCAATTTATTTTCTATTATACTACCAAACATTGAAAAATAATTCATTTTCTTAGAATTCACTTTCACGGAATTCACTTAAAAAAAAAATACTTTCGAGCAAACAAACAGGACCTAAAACATGATAATTTAATACAAATTTGGTGAACATTAATATAAGTGAATTTTTTAAAATAATTACTTTATTTAATGGATAATAAATGTTTTATAGATATTAAATTAGACCCCAAATCCTATATATATTATTTGGGATCAGATCGTTACAAAATGAAAATGAATAGAACAAGAAACAAATTTGATACCTCTCTGCTTCTCCTCGGCATGGCTTCTTCTTGCGCAAAACTGTCATTTTGCTAGTAACTATTTGCCACTATGTATTTATTACATGGCTTGCACCAAGTAACCCTTTGAATCATTTGTAAATTCCTCACATCAGCTACTTTATCATTTTCATGGGTTCTGTTCATTTCCTTGTGGGTAGGGTTCTTCGGCTTAGTTATTTTGTTTCCTGTAATTGAAGTGATATAATTTTGCAGGGGCGAGCAGGCCCATGAGCCCGCTTTTTATACACTAAACTGCAGTTTAAGCCCAAACAAATATATATATAAAAAAGCAGAATCCAAGTTTTCAAGGTTCATCATTTGAACCCACTAATCAAAACGGTTAGAATCCAATTTTCTTAAAGCCACTTTGTCTGCTTTTGAAATCTTTGACGACAACCAATGTTGGTATTTTAATATTTTTAAAACAAAAACAGAAATGATATCGAAATTCAGGTTTTTAATTTGCCAGTACCATTATTCCTCTTTCCTTTGAAGCATATCATTCAGAGAGAGAAAATTATCACATCTACTGGAACACCTAGGATATGCCTTGTAGCAAAAAAATTTCATCCTTATTTTTTTTTAATTGCGCTCTTATATGCTTTAATTAAAGAACAATTAGTTAAATGAATTGAAAGAATTCAATGAATGGTTACTAGATTCAAAAATGCAAAAACACCAAGAAAATGAATGTCCAATCTCGTATTTATAAAATAAGTTTATTTTGATTCAAAAATTTAGTTTTTATATTTTTAAGTACTTGAATGAAAAAGAATCAGAGAAAAATAATGTTAAAGCGATAAAATCCATCCTCAATTAGAATTGATTCGAGCAACAAAAAAAAAAAATTAATGTCAAAAAGTTTTTTTAGACAGAGAGTTCTATTAAAATATTATTTAGGCTTATCATGCCTAAAAAACAAGTTTTAAGATTTTGAGAATCGGGTTGAGTTTCATATTGAGGAATTGTTTTTTTGGTGTTTTTAAGCTAAAAATAATTTTATTTTGGTCTCTATAATGTTTTATATAAAACAAGTTTTAAAAGCCAAAAATCTTCTTTCTTAATTTTTCTGCCACCATATTGGTGTCCAGATTCTAGGTACTATATAATACGCAATGTGCTGGGTTGTTTTTTTTTTTTTAACAAAATCCTTTTGGTTAAATATAAATTTTTGGCAATCAGAAATCATTTGGCTTTTTTCTCCTTTGATAATTCAAAGAACATTTTCATCAAAATAAAAATGGCATATGAATTTTATTTCATATTCGCATTGTTAATCAAAATTTATTATTTTTTTAAAAAACAATTGTAACAAAAAACATAATCTAATATATATGTGGGAAAAACCAAATTAACAATTAAAGATATATTTAATTCTTTGTTTTTTTTCTTCATCCTTCTTGGATGTTGGGAATTCTATTTTTTTTTTGGATTTTTTTTAATTTAATCTTTAAGTATTTGATTTATTATAAATTAATACTCATGATGTACTTTAATTTAATTCATATAAGATTACCATTTTCCCGGGTAGCATCTCAACATTTTCTATTCATTATGTTTTTTTATATAAAAGTTTCACCTGTTCAACATATGTAATGATATTTTGCTGGAAGAAGTACTGTTACCTTTAGGAAAAAGGCAACAAATTTCCGACATTTTTTAACTCTTGATCAGTGGCTGTGGTCCGTTCCGTCCACTGGAATAAAGAAAAACCAAAGAGAACAAGACTTCCAAGGCACACTATGGAGCCAAGGGAGTTCACCAGCTGTTGAATTTCCATGTTCATGAAGTCCAAACCCAGTGAGCACGATTAACAGGTTATTGGCTGGTGAAGCTTTAATGGCATGATCGATGCTGTGGATGTAGCAAGAAACAATTAACACGACAAGGTTTTAAATATGGCGTATCAACTCCTTTAGTTTTGATATTCTTTTTTTGTTCTGTGTCTGTTAGCTTTGTATATTTTTTTATAATTGTTTTTTCTTCTTCAAAATTACAAAAAGTTCGCAGATATGGGCGGGAAAATGAGCGAGTATAATGTTCTAATATCCTAATAATTGCTTTTGGTTTCTCTGTTCGCAGATATGGGCGGGAAACTGAGCGAGTATAATATTCTAATAATTGTAAGCAACTTTGTAAAGCAAGCAACTTTGTAAAGCAAGCAACTTCGTGGCAGCTGGATTCAATTAATCAAACTACTCCTAATTGATTTTTACCAAAATTCTTCACCAACATGATAACGTTCACACTATTTTTACACTGTGGAAGCTACCATATGAGCTTTAGATCTCCCACTTTCACGTCATTTTTTAGTATTATTATTAACTAATAAGCTACGATTTGCTAACCCCTCATAGTCAAGTTTTTTATTAAATCAACTTTTGAAAACGATTTTGATAATAAAATGATAAAACGAATCATCACCATCGTCCGTGTCTCTCTCTTCCACACCAGTAACAAGCAACCACACTGCCCCATCTCTATCTCTGACCTGCAGAAACCACTGCTAGATGTTCATGTCTTCCTCTTCCTCTAGACTTGGATGGCATTATGATGTGTTTCTAAGTTTTAGAGGTGAAGATACTCGCAAGAATTTTACGGATCATCTTTACACTGCTTTACTCCAAGCAGGAATCCATACATTTCGAGATGATAACGAACTTCGTAAAGGAGAAGAAATCTCCTCACACCTCCTCAAAGCAATTCAAGAATCCAAGATTTCGATAGTGGTTTTCTCTAAGGGCTATGCTTCCTCCACTTGGTGTCTTGATGAACTTTCAGAGATTCTTGATTGCAGTCAAACAGCTGGTCAGATTGTTCTACCAGTTTTCTATGATATTGATCCTTCTGATATTAGAAAACAGAAAAGGAGTTTTGCTGAAGCCTTTGATAGACATGAAGAACGTTTTAAGGAAGAAATGGAGAAGGTCCAAAAGTGGAGAAAAGCTCTTGTGGAGGCTGGAAGATTAACTGGGTTTGATCTTCACAGTATCGCAAATGGGTACTTCTTTCCTTTCCCTATATCGATCGCAAATGCTTATAACTTTTACTCCATTTACATTTTGTAATTTAAACTAGCATCATTTTCACCATCTTATTTCCAAATCAGCTTATGTTTCATTGATGAGTGATGACTTTCTTTTACTATGCACAGGCATGAATCAAAATTAATTCAAATGATTGTTGAAGAAGTTTTAAGTAAATTGAATCCCAGATACGTGAAAGTTGCCACATATCCAGTAGGTATTGATTCTCAAGTCAAAGATATCATTTCCATGGTATGTGTTGGTACAAATGAAGTTCGAATTGTGGGAATCTATGGGATGCCAGGAATAGGCAAGACAACCATAGCAAAAGCTGTTTTTAACCAAATTTGTCATAAATTTGAAGGAAGTAGTTGCCTTTTGAATATCAGAGAAAGATTAGATCAACACCGAGGTCTACTTCAATTACAAAAACAGCTTCTTCGTGATATTTTGAAGGCATATATTGGGCTTAACGATGATGATGAAGGAATCAATCGCATCAAAAGCCGATTTTGTCGTAAAAGGGTACTTGTTATTCTTGACGATGTTGATCAATTGAAACATTTGCGTGGATTGGCAGGAGAGCGAGACTGGTTTGGTCCTGGAAGTAGAATCGTAATTACAACTTCAGATGAACGTTTACTCACACGACTTGAAGTGGAAAAACAATATCACGCCAAAGGACTGAACAATGATGAGTCTCTTCAACTTTTCAGTTGGCATGCCTTTAAGAAGCCCCATCCAATGAAAGAATATGTTGAGCTGTCTAAAGTTGTAGTTGATTATGTTGGTGGAGTTCCATTGGCTCTTGAAGTCCTAGGCTCTAATTTGTTTCAAAGAAGCATCACTCACTGGAGAAGTTTTATAGAGAAATTGCAAAAACATCTTCCACATCAAATTCAGAGGCAACTTATAACTAGTTTGGATGATTTGGATGGTGAAGTGAAGGGTATGTTCCTTGATATTGCGTGTTTCTTTAATGGTATGGATAAAGATGACGTGAGAAAAATACTCGATGGTCGTGGTTTTTATCCAGAAATGGGTTTTGATATTCTCAGGGAAAGATCCCTTTTAACAGTCAACAGTCAGAATGAGTTACAGATGGATAATCTCTTACGAGACATGGGAAGGGAGATCATTCATCAAATGGCTCCAAACCATCCCGGAAAGCGTAGCAGACTTTGGCGTCGCGAAGATATAATGGCTGTACTCGATGAATATTGTTCGGTAATAACTAATTGTTCTTCATTTAGGCAACATTTGATGAAGACTTTTTCCACAGAAGCTTTCCCATGATAATAAACTATTGTTTCCTGTTTAATTCTTGTTGTTTTTTAGGGCACAGAGGTAGTGGAGGGTATCGTGCTAGACGCTCAATCATCAAAAGATGTGGTTCCGAGCACATCATTTGCACCCATGACATCTTTGCAGTTACTCAAATTCAGTGGAGGACAAGTCCGCGGACACTACGAACATATTTCCAAGGCATTGATATGGCTTTGCTGGCATAAATTCTCTTTAGAAACCTTACCACACAAATTTCGATTAGACAGCCTAGTTGTTCTTGACATGCAGCACAGCAATATCAGAGAACTCTGGAAGGAGACCAAGGTATGAAGCAGATGATAAGTCTTTTGTTTCCATAAAATAGTTTGTTTTAGTGGAAGTTATGTTTCTATTTCCTTGCTCACTTCGGTTTTTTATTTTCTTCTGGCTTCGGCAGTGTCTAAACAATCTGAAAGTCATCGATCTCAGCAATTCTAGGTTCTTTGCTAAAACACCAAACTTCTCTGGACTCCCTAGTTTGGAGAGACTAATTCTAGAAAATTGCGGAAGTTTAGCTGATATTCACCAATCTGTTGGAGAATTGAAAAAACTTGTTTTCTTGAATTTAAAGGGATGTAGGAGGCTAGAGAAGCTTCCAGAAAGCATTTTTGAGTTGAAATCTCTTGAAACTATGAACCTGCAGGGCTGCACTAGTCTTAAGAAATTGCCAGAGAAATTGGGTAATATGAAAGTCTTAAAGGATCTTCTATTAGATGGAACCGGAGTTGACAATCTACCCTCTTCCATTGGAATTTTGAAGAAGCTCAAAAAGTTATTGTTGCGTGGACTTGGACATGGTGTTAGTTTTTCTTGTGAATCAACTTCTTATCATTCAGCGTATGGTTTGGAAGAGCTTATCAAGCAACAACCTTTCCTGCCACTTCCTTCTCTGGTTTGAGCTCATTGACAACACTCGATATTAGTAATCGCTATTTATCTAACAATGATATTTCCATCAATCTGGGGAGTTTATCTTCTCTCCAGGATCTGAATTTGGCAGTAAATGATTTCTCCGAGTTACCTGCCGGCATTGGCGACCTTGCAAAGCTGGAGAAATTGGACTTGTCACGCTGTCTAAATCTTCTATTTATCTCAGAGATCCCCTCGAGTTTAAGAGCTTTGGTGGCACGTAATTGCGGATCATTGGAAAAGGTGTCACTTCAGTCAAAAACAGCGCCGGATCTGTTACTGAGTGGCTGTGGAAAACTAGCTGAGATTCAAGGCTTGGAGAGTGTAGAAAACAAACCAGTCATTCGCATGGAAAACTGTAACAATTTGTCAAACAATTTTAAGGAGATTCTTCTTCAGGTTTTGTCCAAGGGAAAGCTTCCTGACGTTGTTCTCCCGGGTAGCGATGTACCGCATTGGTTTATGCAATATCAAAGAGATAGATCTTCCTCAACATTTCGTATACCACCCATTTCAGATGGTTTAATTCCAGGACTAATTGTATGGACTGTCTATGCAGCCATTGAAGAAGGCGGATGGACGAGCTGTTCTCTTTGTTCTGCTTCTATCAGGAAAAAGAAAGATGATAATGAATTGTTTTATAAACGACCGGACATTTCTTCAAGGAATGGAGGTTATGATGGAGATCATTCTTGGGTGATCTATATCCCATTTAGCAGGATTCAAGGTGCAATAGAAGGTGGAGACGAATTGGAAGTGTCTGTCAAGCCAGGCGATAATACTATTGTAAAGAAGTGTCTATGGAGCCATTGAAGAAGGGGAATGGACGAGGTTTTCTCTTTGTTCTGCTTCTATAAGAAAAAAGAAAGATGATAATGAATTGTTTTATACACGACCATGTTTGGACATTTCTTCAGGGCACGAAGTCAAAGATGGAGATCGTTCTTGGATGATCTATACCCTATTTAGCATGATTCAAGGTGCAATAGAAGGTGGAGATCATTCTTGGGTGATCTATATCCTATTTAGCAGGATTCAAGGTGCAATAGAAGGGGAAACGAATTGGAAGTGTCTGTCAAGCCCGGCGATAATGCTATTGTAAAGAAGTGTACTATTGTAAGCAAGTTATAATTTTTATTGTATAACTTTATTAAGGAATTAGTTGGATTATATATTAGTTGTATTATAACTTTCAATATGAATTTCAGAGATTCAGATTCAGATCTTAGACTACTGTACATAGTGTTTTCTAACTTATTTTTAGAACCATTTAAAACTATCAACATTTAGAATTTATCAAAAGTCGAGTTTTTTTTTAACTATAATTTTAAAATTTAAGAAATCTTTGTTTCTTTCTATTTGATATATTTTGTGTATCAAATATATTGCAACTGACATTACGCGGTTTTAATTTTTTTTAATGAAAATAAAAAAAAATAGATTTTTGACATCTTATTTTTTGGTATGGAAAGGTTTTATTTAAAGAGTTATCACTTAATATTATATTATGATTATTAGGAATCCTAACTGGTTAATAGAAGTTATATTATACGAGATTGGTTACGTAAAAGGGAGATATTATCACTACTTAAATATCATGTCTGAGACAGACTGCATTATTGATTTTTGTTTTAAATTACTAAAATTTTATTGGTTTAAGCTATGTTGCTTTACTTGTAATATTCTTGACTCTAGTGTTGGTGAATATTCAACTATGGATATTTCCAACTCTGATCGTAGCAAAAAAAACATATAGTATTCCTGACTCTGACATCAATGAATAAACTAATAAATTATTTTAAAATTAATATGTGCATATATATATATATATATATATATTAAAATGTATCACATATTATATTTGCATTTCATAGTAAAAATTCACAGATCAATTATATAGTAAAATACCTATAAAAACATACGAGGGACTCACAAATAAATTCAAAATGATCCATGAATTGTTTTGTATTTTTCTAATATCTAAAAAAATCTATTTGATTAGATATCAAACTATAAAAAAGTAAAAATAAAAGGATAAGGTATAAGGATGTGTTTTATCAAACATCTTCTTGGCCCAATACAAATAGAGACAATTGGTCCTGGGCCCGGCCCGGCCCAATCTCAACTAAGTTATGTTTTATTTTTTGATTATGTCTGAGCAAACAGCTTATAGTGTGTTTGGTCTGGAAATGAGATAATTTTTTATTAAGAATACAATATTTTAAACACAAATCATAACTCTAAAAATTATAAAAATATGCTTTTTAGTATAAAAAAAAAGAAGGCACAAGCCACCTCCCATTCAAATATGTTCTGACTTGGCTAGTAATGCAGCGATCCGGCTGGCTATATAATAGGCATGCGTGAACTAACTTCACGCATGCATAAACAGTGTAAAAATAATTAAAAAATTACCTTCGCACGGTGTTCAAATAATGTTTGCAAAGAATGAAAGGAAAATGGGCGTACCTGGTTCTGGAAACGTCGAAGACAGTGGCAACGCTGGTTCTGGTCTCGGTGATTTTCGTCTGCTTATGTTCTTTCCTTCTGCTTGTCTCTGTCTTCCTTTTGTGCCCACTGTTTTCTCTGGTTCTCTCTTCCTCTCTTGTTCGTTCGTCTCCTCTTTAGTTCTGGTTTTTCAGAGAGGAAGGAACGAAGACGATGGTGATGCCGGTTCTCTTTGGTGGTCTTTGATTCTGGGTCGTTCATATTTTTCTGCTTTTTATTTTTTTTGTTTTCTTGGTTTCTTCCTTTTTTGTTCGTTCTCGACTCCTCCGTTGTTCCTGTTTTTTTTTCATCTCTGTCTTTCTTGTTGGGTATGCGACCAAAGTCCCACATTGGTTAGAAATGGGGAGGATCAAGGGTATATAAGGATGAACAAATATCTCTATTGGTATAAGGCCTTTTGGGTATAACCCAAGAGCAAATCCATGAGGGCTTAGTCCTAAAGTGGACAATATCATACCAATGTGGAGATAGGTGGTGTCCGTAATCCTTACAAGTGGTATCAGAGCCATGCCCCAGAGTTAGCCATGATGGATGAATTCTTGGAATGGCGAACAAAAGGTGGTGGACCCTAATTAAATCATGATGTGATCTATGAATCAGCTCTATTGGATAGGCGGTGTGCTCCGGATGCTTCATGGACGTGTCCTGATCTCAACACGGTGAAGAGGAGTTGACCTAGAAAGAGCAAAAACTCTCAAGTCAGGTAGTGCTCTCCGGATGCTTCATGGACGTGTCCTGACCCCAACACGATGAAGTAGAAGATGAAAAATCCTGGTTGGCAGAGAGTGGATGGATAAATGATCGTTTGAGGAGAGGCTCGGTGGTCCTTTGTTCGAGGGAAGGATTGTTGGGTATGCGACCAAAGTCCCACATTGGTTAGAAATGGGGAGGATCAAGGGTATATAAGGATGGACAAATATCTCCATTGGTATGAGGCCTTTTGGGTATAACCCAAGAGCAAATCCATGAGGGCTTAGGCCTAAAGTGGACAATATCATACCAATGTGGAGATAGGTGGTGTCCGTAATCCTTACATTTCTCTGTGTGTGTTTTTTTAGTCCGCCTGTCCCAGTTCCTTTTTTTTATTTGAGGCTAGAAGGTCGTCTGTTCATGCCTCCAGAAATGAGGCACGTTCCGTGAGGGATCGTTGGCATCGTGGTCCATGATCACACTGGATTTCCCATTGGATAAATCTTCCCGAATGAGGAAGAAGATGAACAGTGGTTTACAAAACATTCACTGATATGGCCATTTTCAATTTGGCCCCTAAACTTCTGATATTTATCACATGGGTCCTTAATCAATGAAAAATCAATTTTTAATTTTGGTTTTTGGATTATTCAATTTGGCCCCTACATGGTTTAATTTCAATTAGGCCCCTAAATTATAGCGCCATTTACAAAACAGTCATTGGTTTTTGGAGTATTCAATTTGGTCCTTCATTGACTCTTCAACTTTTAATTCTTTCAAAATTACCCCTTGAAAAAACAATTAAAATCCCTAAAATACCCCTGAAATTTTAATTTGGTCCTTTGACTTTAATTTCTTGTAATTTTACCTTGCATCTACCTCAAACTTTGTTATTTATTCAATTAAGTTCCTAGTTCATTAATTCATTAAAATCAAAGTTTTATTAAGTTCCCAAACTTATCAATTCTTCCATTAAACTCCTGATTTCATTAATTAAACTTATCCAAAATTTAATTAATTCCGCAAACTTATCAATTGATCAAATTGACTCTCAAATTTAATAATTTCAGCCTTGTTGTTTTAACCCAATTCTCAAATTATTCTTTCATTCATTCATTTTTTTATTAAAAATTTAAAAATTAGAATACGACAAAATAATTTTTTAAATAATTATTTTTATCATATTATTGTGATGTAGGTAGATCTGAAATAATTGTATATCTTTCAATATATATTTTTTTAAATTTTTTTGATTTAGAACTAATATAAATAGTTTGTCTAACTTATTTATTTAAAATTGTTAACATTTAAAATTTATCAAAAATATGTTTTTTTACCGTTTAGTTTTAGTTTGAGAGGTTGATTTCTTTCTATTCATTATACACTGCTTCGGTAATGTATGTTTGAGCATATACAATTCGTAATGAACGCTAAATTAATTATACACCGTGAATTGAATATTTTTGAAGGAAGGAAAAAGAAGAAGAAGAAGAAGAAGAATGTTCTTATGTGAGAAGATGGAAGGCCCTGCATTTTCACCTTCATATGAAATATTTTAATTGTGGTATTAATGTTGAATCTTCAAGCAATCGGATGAGTTTACATTAAAAAAAATTGATGACTGATTTTTAAGAAGCTCATTGCAGAAGGCTTTTTCAAGAATGCAAATTCTCAACTTCGAAATTTAGCCACCCAAAAAAATAAATAAAAAATCAAGATCATAGTGGGAGAATGTTCGCGGTGGCGGTTGCCATAACCACCATGGAGGTCCAAATCAGAACATTGAATTAAATAAATTTTAGTCTTGAGATAAATTCAAAATTAAACAATAATTAGAAGCGATCATTAAGATTTTTAATACATGCATAAATTGGGGATTCTTAATCCCACCACAATTTCATAACAAAAATGTAGTTAAAGCAAAAAAAAATAAAAAATTATACCCTACCACTATTAATAAATCACAATTTGCCATGCCTCTTGCCCAATTTCCCCAAAAATCTCCTTCTTCCGTCTAGCTTGACACTTTCACTCCTCAACCCTAGCTTCTAACCTCTCTCTCACGCCAAGATTCTTAACCTAGTTGATCTTCTTGTTAAAACCCTCCTAATCCACCTTTAATGCCTTGGATTTGAGAGAAACAAAGAATTTTAGGAGGAAATAAGAAAAATCCACTCTCCCCTCCTGTCACGTTGCTGTCGGCCTTCTTAGAGAGGAGAGAGGGGTTGCTTTTCCTTTTTATTACATAAATACCCCTATCTCGCATATTTATGTCTTAATCCAGTCAAATCACCATTTACTGGTGTGTGTGTGTATTATCAATCTCTATTACTAATTACTGGTCCAAGATTCCATATTATAGAAATTGTAGATTTTCATCTTTTAATTTAAATTTGATATAAATTCATTATCCTTTGATTTTAAATCACGTCATTAAACTCATGGATTTACATTTTCAAGTCAGGGTTTACATAAACTTTGCCATCTTATTCAATTTGGTCTTTCATCTTCTAATTTCTTCAATTACTCTTAATAGTTTCTTAGAAATCATTTTTGCCATAATTGTTCCTGCTCGGGTTTAGTTCTTGCTACCAAAGACTTGTTTATTTGACCAATTTGCCCTAAATCCATTTTTAATTTTTTTTGCATTTTAAAAAATATTTAAAATCTATTAAATTTTGTCTGGACTTTTGGATGGAGTAAAATTGAGTTATATCAGTTTTCCTCTTTTTACCATGTTTATAACACAAAACGATATGAAAATACCAAGAGCTATTAAACAATGTACAATCTTCTAGTCTGGAAACTGAGGTTCATAGAGGACATCAAGCTTAAATTAATTATTTCAAACAAAAAAATATTGGTGCTGGGAACATGTACAGTCGACGGGAAAGAGAATTGATGCTTAGCAAAAGCTTTGATGACAGTGGAAGCAAAGTCGTTGAAGACATTGATTGGGATGCACCAAGTGTCGAAGGTCCTGAGTGCTAACAATGTGGTTTGGAGAAAGTGAAGCAAATGTGCGGGAGATGTTTGACAAAGCAGAGAGAATCTTGTTGGCCGTAGTATTTCAGCTCAATTTTGTAATTCTGATTAGAAATTTAAATAAATTCAAATTTTTATTTATAATACTTTCCTGAAAAACTTGATTTGTGTATTTTAACTTGGATTGAGCACACATTTATATTTTAAAATTATAACACAATGAAAAACCTATCACAAGAAATAAGATTCAAAATATAAAATATAAATTTTTTTATATTTTAACAATTAATATATAAAATCTCTTAAAAATACTAAATTCATAAAAATAAATTTCAATAAGCTCAAAATATATTAAAAAGCTTAATGTAAAAAGAATAAATTAAAACATATGTATATTTTATTCTTATAAATGATTTAAAATAATCTAGTTGAGATTGTTTACAATGCCTTGACAAATCAGCCACAAGTGGCAGCAGGGAAACAAGTTGTATATTGAGACACCATATCATAATCTATATCCAACAATCCAAGTGAGTATACTAACTACAGAAATCCCAACTTCATGATGCATCAGTCCATTTGAAAATTCAACCGTAAGGAGCACAGCACGATAACAGTTTATTGGTTGGTGAAGCTTTCATTGCATGATCACGTAAATGTACCATGAAGAAGCAATTATACAGAGAGTCCACATCCTACAATGTGACAGTTTGTGACAATTCATGACGGATTCATTAAGCAAAGAAAAGCTGTACTTCGGACCATTCGACCACGATAAAAGGTTGTTTACTAACGGACATAATAGCAATCAAATTCATGACCAGGTATTTATGATAAATTTATGGCCTATATAAATTGGAGAATAAAGACATGCAACAAATTTCTGATATTCCGTCGACTAGACTAAAGAAAAAACAAAGAGAACATGACTTATTACGGTGCATAGTCTAAGAAGCCTCGTCTACTCGGTACCTTGTAATTAACCACTCCGAAGGCTCTATGTAACTTCATGCTTCACCGGTTTCTGTATTATTTTATTCCAACTTGAGTTTTAACTATTGCTACATTGCATTGACTAATTGGTGTAGATGTTAAATTACCAAATAATTATCATATGCTACGAAAAATCCCTTATTATCTGTCCTGTAAATGATTAGAAACAAGTGCGTTGACTGTTAGACTCTCGGACGGGACGACAGATCTCTCTCCAAGAGAGAAACAACGAGTCTTGAGCCTCAGTTCTGTTCTTCTGGACTTGGATTGCTGAACTGTGCCTTTCTATGGCTTCCATGCCCTTTGAGTCTCAGTCTTCTTCTCCGCCGTCTTCTTCTAGACATGGATGGACCCATGATGTGTTTATCAGTTTCAGAGGACCAGATACTCGCAACGAGTTTACAAATCACATTTACACTGCCTTACGTCTCGCAGGGTTCTATGTCTTTCAGGAAGATAACGATCTAACTCTAGATCAAAAAGAATTCTCCCAATTCATTAAGGCAATTCAAGAATCAAGGATTTCTATAGTCATCTTCTCCAAAGGCTATGCTTCCTCCAGGTGGTGTCTTGAAGAACTCGTCGAGATTCTCCAGTGCAAACGTACCTCTGGACATGTTGTTCTTCCAGTTTTCTATAACTTAGATTCTTCAGATGTTTAAGAACAGAAAGGTGTTTTCTCCGATGCTTTTAACAGACACGAAGAAATATTTAAGGACAAATTGGAGACGGTGAAAAGGTGGAGAGAAGCTTTTGAGGAAGCTGGAAAACTACCTGGATGGCATCTCAAGGATATGGAAAATGGGTACATATCCTCGACTTTTTTTATATTCGACTTTGATACATATTTTGCATTATGTTATTAGCAAATCAGAGAACTGCTATCTCTCCGTTCGTACTTCGTACAAAACCATCAAACTTGAAATTAAGATGCACGATAATTTCAGGAAATTAAATATTGTTTTTATATTTTTATTTAGTTTAAAAATCCATATATTAACTCTATATTTATTTGTTAGAATGTTTTTTCCTAATTACAGTTTAAACATAGGACAAGTATAAATTAATAAACTTTTTCAACGAACTATATAGATAAATAAAATTATGTATTTTTATGTCTCACTATAATTATAAATTAATTTATTTAGTATTTGAGTGTTTTAAAATATAACAAACTCACGAATTTTTAAAGATTTTAATTTATAACAAACCTAATGGTTGCGCATGCTATTAAATTTTAATTAGAACATAAAATGAGAAATGACAATGTGAGAGTTGGCGGGAAGGGGGCATTTTCACCCTGGCCCTGAGAGTTGTATAAGAAAATTCTACATTGTCTTCATTAAGGATCGATTCTCTAAGTCACTTTTTGTTGTCATGCTGACAACCAATAAAACTATAGCAAATAATACACATGCTAATTTTTTTATAAAAAAAAAACCTCATCGAATCTATCTAATATATACAATTGAGAACAAGCCATCCATTATACATCTTATTTTTTTTATATAATCCAAATTTAATTAAAAAATTTAACACACACACACACACTAAAATATTCTATAATATTACCAATGCCATCAAAACAAATTTCCATAAATCATTCACAGTGTATTTTCTTAATCTTAATTCATAATTCTTAATGACATCCTATTTATGATGAGAATTATCAGATCATTCCAACGGCTACTATTGTCTCTTTTCGTCCAAACATCTATTCAAATTTTATCTCTTTTATTTATTGAGTATCATTAACTACCTATTATAGCAAGGTTTATAATCAATAACCGACTAGAATTTAAGAAAATATCTTTTTTTTATTTGATTAAGTATATTTTAGAATAAGTTTGTATATCAACAAAAACTAAGTTATTTCTTAAATAATTTAAAAAACAATCTTCCGTACAGAGAAATTTAATAAATCCATTTATATAATAAAAAAAACTTAACACAATATCATCATTCATTCTCTTTATTTCTATCATTCATTTTTTTCTTTAATTTTATAACATATTATACTATCTAATGTTCTGAATAATTACAAAACCTAATATTTAGAATCATTATTTTGATTCTAATTATTAACCCTTAAAAGCATCCTAATTATATATTCTTTTTCTCAGTTCTTCCAGCAGTTAAACAAAATAGCTGAGTTAAAATAATAATTTAATTTAACAATATAATTATTTTATATATTAAAAATCGTACATCCTTATTCATGATGTCAGGAAAAACTTTTATTTTCTTGACTGTACACTAGGTTTTGGAGGGTTTTTTTTTTTAATAGGCTTGGAACTTATAAACTTGTTTTATAAGAGTTCATAAGTGATTATCTCAGGCAAAATAACTTAAAGATTTTCTTGTAAAATTTTGAGTTTAATACAACGATCACCTCATATTATTGTCATTTTAAATTATTATTTTAGGCTAATCGTTACCAAGTTTTATCTTAGTTGTGGTTCATAAAAATATCTAGTAGATCATTTATATAATTTTTTTAAAGGTACATCTCTATATAATGAATTAAAACTCTCAATCTTTGTAAACCAGACTAAATCACCATTTTTGGGTTTGTTTATGGCAACCTTCTCCCTTCCCTCTTTATTCTTTCTTTTGTTCCCCACTCCCCATCTTTTGTAACCCATCTTCCCACCTTTGGCTGGGCTACCACCACCCTCATTTAGGCTAGGTGTAGGATTTGGTCAGGCCAACCTCCTCCCTTCTCTCCATTTTCATCTTTAGGGCTCTATTGGGCCCTAGGAATTGGTTCGACCTAGAGCTTTCAAGTAAATAATATTGTTCAACCGTATATATTTATTATTTTTAGTTTTTATAATAATTAAAAAAGTTTGAATCTAAAAATTTATCTTAAAAAAAAAACATACTTAGGGCTTGCGTTTTATCATGTAGAAAAAAAAATCATCCTTACTTTAATTTATTAGAACTTAGTAATTGCTTGATTTTTTAAAATGATTGAGATTATAAATGTGGTATGCACACACAAGCAAATATTATAATTAAAACATGATTTAATGCCAACATAATCTGTAAAGCTTTCAAAAACATTGTATTTTGTTAAAGAATTATATAAATTATATCTTGAGATTTTAACTTAAATTATTAGTTTAAAATGATTATTTGACATAGTATTAAAATCTTATTAATCAAGTAGTTACGAGTTTGAATTTTTTCATTTTATTTTATTTGATAAAAATTAAATACAAGGTAGTATAAGTCTATGTAAATTTCAAATTTAAAAAACTTTCATTTGAAAAAATATTAAAAAATTATATAAATTATATTTTAAAACTTCACTTAATTATTTATGCTATTGAATTAAGATAATTAAGCAAATATTATTAATTATTAATCAATGGTTACTAACACAACTTGTAGACCTTTCAAAGACATTAGTAAATAATATAGATAGATCAATAAAGATATTTTTTTTTGTAGCTTGCATGCTCTGTTATTTTGTTACTGTTGACTTTCTTTCACTCTGAACAGTCCTGATTCGGGGTTTGTGCAAGAGGTTGTCGAAGAGGTGAAGAAATACCTAAAGGCAGCCTCCACATATTAGAAAATATTGTTTGATGAACCGATATTCATTAGAGTAAAAAGATGATCAGAATGTCATTAAATACCAACTTGGCCACATAAATATGGTTAGAAGATGAAAATTCATACAGAAGTTTATTTATTTTTTATTGGAAAAAGTTGCCTTGTTTATTAATATAATTAAATGGTGCAGACAGAAGAACTGCTGGATGGTGGAGACAATTCATCTATTGTAAGACTATTCATACATAATTTTATTTTTGGAAAAAAATTGTATTGTTTATTAATAATTAATAAAATATGGTGCAGACAAAAGAGCTGCTGGATGATGGAAACACTTCATCTATTGTAAGAGTAAGTGGATCAAATTAATATATCTTATTCAATAAATTCAACTACGAAAACATTTTTTTTCCTTAATTACTTGGTTTATTACTCATCTTTTTATAGGAAATAATAGAATGGACATTGCCGATGACAAACTTAATTCTAGAGATTCTATCAGCGGTTTTTGACCAGCTAGGTCATGCATTAACTGGGATGGTGTTGGCATTTATAGCTCTGCTTCTTGCTGGCATTGAATTTTACACTGCTCGAAAGGAAGCAAGGAATGAGAAGACCCTATTGCTCAATTTTCATCGCGATACCTTACCATCTGGAAGAACTTTTGGCACTATTGCTGAGGTTTTTGGATTGTTTGGTGCAGTTTGGCAATGTTTTTACTCAACAGTAGAGTATGTATATGCTCGTCAAAAGAAAGATAATCCCATCAAAATATGTCTTCTGCCTTTTATCTTTGTAGTATGTGTGTTCGTCTATAAATTAACTAAAGAGAGGTAGAATACAAGGATGAGACAAATTATTGGCACATCTTCTGCGATATTTATTGAATTGTTGTTCTGTTTTCATTTAAGCTTCAGCGAAGGCGATTCAAGTGAGAAAATGGCTCAGGATTTGCTTTAGAAGCAGCTTTAGCAGCCACTTCTGGAACTCCAAAAACATTCTAAAATCTTAACGTTTCATCTCTTGCTGCTGTTGCCACTGTGCAATGATCCGTTTTGGATTCAAACTTCACCTATATATACAAAAAATAATCTCTTCAGATTTGTTTGTTGATATCAAATTATAATATAATAAAAAAATATAGATAGTTTTTTTGTTAACTTATAACTCCTTGATTATCAAGGTTCTGATATCATGTTAAAAAATCATCTCAATTTAATAGCTTAAATTATTATATAAGATTCTGATTTATATTATTCTCTACCATTTATAATTTTTATAATCTTTTTAATATACTCTCTAATATTATACATATAAAAAAGGATGAGACAAATTAAGTGTTAGGACATTCCGGCATTCAAACACACACAAATTTACGTAGTTCGGCAACTTGCCTACTCCACGGAGCTACTGGTTTGTATTAATCAAGTTCAAAAGCAATACAAACAACAAAACAAGGAGGAGGAGAAAACTTCTCTACTCAACTCAACTCTCACCCTTAGCTCTCTCTCTGTGTTTCTCTCTATTTCGTGGTCTATATCAGCTATCAATGCACCCTCTATTTATAGCTGATGAGGAAAACAATTGTTCAACAATGGTGGGCAAGTTAGACACCCACCATTTGACTATAACTATGTCAACCATGGTTGCCACCATCCATTTGTGTCCACACACATAACAATCTCCCACTTGGACACAAATGGTGTTAGGTTTGTCTTTTAATCTTCAAGACCAACTGAAGCTTTACACAGCTTCAGTTTATCGAGAGTAACTCCTTTGGTTAACATGTCGGCTGGATTCTTGCTTCCACAGATCTTTTCAAGTAACAGTTGTTCATCGTCGAGCAATTGTCGGATGAAGTGATATTTGATCTGTATGTGCTTTGTTCTGGAGTGAAATGCTGGATTCTTGGCAAGGAAGATTGCATTCTGACTATCACTATACAAAGTACCTTTTCCATGCATCTTGTCCAATTCTTGCAGGAAACTCTGTAGCCATACTATCTCTTTTACAGACTCTGAAACTGCAACATATTCAGCTTCTGTTGTTGAAATAGCAACTATCTTTTGTAAGGTAGAACTCTAAGAAACAGCAGTGCCTCCTAGAGTGTATATATAACTTGTAGTACTCTTTCTACTATCAACATCTCTTGCTAGATCAGCATCTACAAAGCCTTCAAGTTTCAAACCGCCAGCTGTGAAAGTAAGACATGTCTCCGATGAGCCTTTTAAGTACCTCATGATCCATTTCACTGCATCCCAATGCTGCTTTCCAGGATTGCTCATATATCGACTTACAACTCCCACTGCATGAGCAATATCTGGTCTAGTACAGACCGTGGCATACATCAAAGAGCCGATAGCTGAGGCGTATGGAATCTGGTCCATGTATCCATACTAAACCTGCTGAGAACCTTCTTGACATACTCTACTTGTGAAAGCTTTAGTATGCCTTTGTCTTTGTCTCTGATGATTCTCATGCCAAGTATTTGTTTAGCAGCTCCCAGATCCTTCATTTCAAACTGTTTTGACAATTGTTGCTTTAGCTTGTCAATCTCTTCTATGCTGGATCCTGCAATTAACATATCATCCACATATAACAGTAAAATGATATAGGAGTTGTCAAAATGTTTGACATAGCAACAATGATCAGTCTGATATTTTGTGTATCCCGTACTACACATGAAGTTATCAAACTTCTTGTACCATTGTCTTGGAGCTTGCTTCAAACCATATAGACTCTTCTTTAGCTTGCAAACTTGACTCTCCTTTCCTGGTATTGCAAACCCCTCTGGTTGTTGCATGTAAATATCTTCCTCCAATTCACCATGAAGAAATGTTGTTTTTACATCTAATTGTTCAAGATGTAAATTTTCTGCAGCTACTATCCCCAGAACAGCTCTGATTGTTGTAAGCTTCACAACTGGAGAGAATATCTCAGAATAGTCGATCCCTTTCTTTTGCTGAAACCCTTTTACAACAAGTCTTGTCTTAAACCGTTTGCTTCCATCATGCTCAGTCTTTACTCTGTAAACCCACTTGTTTTGCAAAGCCTTCTTTCCTTCAGGCAGTTTGGTTAACTCCCAAGTCTTGTTCTTCAACAATGACTCCATCTCATCCTTCATGGCTAACTCCCACTTGCTCGAGTTTCCATCTTGTAAGGATTCTTAATAAGTTAATGGTTCACCACCATCGGTCAGCAAGATATAATTCAGTAGAAGTGTGAACCGTTGTGGCGGCTTTATAGTCCTTGAAGACCTATGAACAGTTGGTTCACTTGGCTCTGCATTGTCTTGTGTAGTAATGGTGGGTACTGATGTACCTGAACTTTTTTGTAAGGACTCTTGAGTGGTAACATCAGGAAGCCCTTCTAATCATATGAATTCAGATTTCTGTGGACTCATATCTGAATCAATGATCTCTAGTTCTGTACTTGATTTGTCTTTGTACAAAACTTTCTCGTTGAAGATCACGTTCCTGCTTTTGATAATCTTCCTGTTCTGATCATCCCAAAACCGAAATCCAAATTCTTCATCTCCATAGCCAATAAAGAAACATTTCTTTGATTTGACATCCAGCTTGTTGCGAGCATCAGAGTCTACATGCACATAGGAAACACACCCAAAGACCTTTAGATGAGAAAGCTGTACTTCTTTTCCTCTCCAGACTTCCTCGGGCAGTCTGAACTCCAAAGGAACTGATGGTCCACGGTTGATCAAGTAAACTGCAGTATGAACGGCATCAGCCCAGAATGTTTGAGGTAACCCAGAATGCAACCTCATGCTTCTAGCTCGTTCATTGATGGTCCGGTTCATCCGTTCAGCAATGCCATTCTGTTGTGGTGTGCCTGGAACTGTCTTTTCCATTCTGATACCGTTGACAGCGCAATACTCCTTGAAACCTCCATCAATGTATTCTCCTCCATTATCAGATCGTAAGCATTTCAACTTCAAACCTGATTCAGTCTCAACCATAGCCTTCCATTTCTTGAATGTGTCAAACACATCAGATTTATTTTTCAGAAAGTAGACCCATACCTTTCTGCTGAATTCATCAATAAAAGTCACATAGTACCGAGAACCGCCAAGAGATGCTACTGACGCTGGTCCCCATAAATCTGTGTGCACCAGTTCTAGCTTTCTTGGTCTTAAGATCCTGCCAACCTTTAAGAAACTGAGTTTCTTCTGTTTTCCAAGAACAAAGCTTTCACAAATGTCTAGATCAACATTTTTTTAACTCTAGCAGCTTTCCCTTTGACTGAAGTATCTTCATCCCCTTTTGACTCATATGGCCAAGTCTACAATGCCATAGCTGTGCTTGATTTTCTGCTTCAGTAGAGGCAATTATATCTGCTGATCTTGTGGTTATATACAGGGTGCCAGTTTTCTTTCCACGAGCCAAAACCATTGCTCCCTTTGATACCTTCCACATTCCTCCAGAGAAAAGGATTGAATGGCCACTATCATCAAGTTGTCCGACCGAGATCAACTTCTTCTTTAGTTCAAGAACATGCCTTACATTTTGCAAGTTCCATATGATCCATTCATTATCTTGATTTGCACATCTCCTATACCCACAATATCCAATGGTTGTCCATCGACCAGATAGACTAACCCATAATTTCCAGCAGTATAATTTTGCATCATTTCATGGTGTGGAGTACAATGAAATGAAGCTCTAGAATCAAGAACCCAATCATCAATAGGACTATGCACAGCAAGGATCAAAGCATCTTGTACCTCGTCTGTAGTGGCATTTGCAGAATTAGCTTCAGGTTTCTTTGGTTTTGTGCAACTCCTCATGAAATGACCAGGTTTGCCACAATTCCAACATTTAACCTGCTTCCTGGGTCCAAACTTGCTTTTGCTTCTGTACCTGGATTTTGATCTGCCTTTGCATAAGCCTCTGTCTTGTCTCCTTCCTCGAGTATTGATGTTAAGAGCTGAACCTAAACATGAGCTTTCACCCGAGTCTTTCCTTCATATTTCTTCAGCTAAAATCAGATCTTGGATATCATCATATTTTAATTTGGATTTTCCAGCTGAGTTGCTTACGACTGTTCTTATACCTTCCCAACTGCTTGGAAGTGAAGCTAGCAAAATAAGTGCTCGGATCTCATCATCAAACTCAATTTTAACAGATGACAATTGATTTGTGATGGTGTTGAAATTATTAAGATGCTGTGTAATAAAGGTGCTTTCTGTCATCTTCTTCATCAAATGCACTTTGTTATTTGCTGATGGCTTCTCATACATCCCAGACAAGACTTCCATCAATCTTGCTGTGGATTTCTTTTTTATAACATTATGAGCAACTCTTCTTGATAATGATAGTCAGATAATGCCCAAAACTTGTCTATCAAGAATTTGTCAATCTTCTTCTGACATGTTTTCTGGCTTGCTCCCCAACAGAGGAAGATGAAGTTTCTTCCCATATAGATAGTCTTCAATTTGCATTTTCCAATATCCAAAATCAGTTTCATCAAATTTTTCAATTCCTGCAGCCTTTATTTCATCAACCATTTTTACTCTTTCTCGGATTCGAATCTCCAAAATCTGACCTTACAGATGTGTCTGGAATGGCCAAAAATGCTGGAAACGACACTGAGATCACCCAAATCGGACTTCAGATGGCTCCGATTTAAACAATCAAAATTTAGGATAACTGGACGCTGCAGATGAAGCCACGTGGCAGGAGGAATAGTCGCTGCGCCACACCGGATCAAAACCCAGTTATGCTGACGTGGCGTAACTGACGTGTCAGACACGTAGGCAAAGTGGGGTCCACCAAATCTGACGTGTCAGGTCCATGGAGATTTTCAGGTGACGTGGCAGGTTGACTGGTCAAATTGCTAATGTGGCAGGTGACACGGCTGCTGACTGTGTCGAACGGCTGACGTGTCTGATGACATGGCGGTGTCAAGTTGCAGGAAACGGCGAGGAAGACGCGTGAGGCGTGTCGGTGCGCGTGAACAGTGCTGATGGCGGCGCGTGCGGGCATGCAGGACGTCGGATTTTCATCGGGTTTTCACCAGTGGATTCCTCTCATCGTCCTCTTCACGGTGGTATGTGTCATAACCTAATTTTGGGTTATTCCCCAATTTTGATCCATATTTTGATAAATTTTTTTAAAAAAACCAAAAAAATAGAGAAAAACAGTGAAAATCCAAAAAATACATTTTTAAACATATTTGCATCATTTTTAGCATTTTCAACATCATCTCATAAGAATTTAAATTTTCAAAGATATTTGGAACGCGTTCAACTTTTAACGCGTTATTTTTAAAATCATTGATTTTTCTCATTAAGTTGATGTTGATATTGCTTGTTTTCAAAAAAATACAAAAAAATACAAAAAAATCAAAATTTACAAAAAAAATAAAATTGAGGGACCAATTTTGAAATCCAAGCAAAAGTTTGCCTATAAATAGCAACCTTTAACACAAAGAAAAAGGGGGTCAATTTTGACAAAAAGAAGGAGAAAAGAAACCCTAAAACACAAAAAACCCTAACATTTTTCTCTAAGAGTCGCCGCCTCCCTCACCCCTTAGAGCTGTCAGCGTTGCCGAACGATTTCTCCCTCTTCTACCGTTGGATCAACGTGAAATTTGGGTATGTTGTGCGTCCCTATATTGTCTACATTCTTACCGGCGCGATCATTCATATTTGAAACCACGAGAGAAATATTACCATTTGAATATTTCTGGGCAAACCCCTCTTGGAACAGTTAGAGCCGCCAGCCTATTTCTTCATTATTCACCGTTGGATCAACCTGAGTTTTGGATATGTGATGCGTATGGGTGTATTGCACATTCTGAACGGTGGAGATGAGATGAAACCCATCCAAAAAGGTGTTATACGTGTTCAACAGTGGCTCGCCAATCTCAGGTCAGTTTCGGTCTAACTCCGATCTAGGGAGATCCAACCGTTAACTCCGGCTGATATTTGGATATGTGTTGCATGAGATGTCGGTTTATCATTTCACTGTTGATATTTATTATGTTTTCAATGGTTGATGAGTAATGGTCGTTGGAAGCTTTGCCCAGAATCTGTCATGGCTTTCGATTTGAAAACCCAAATCACAACACCCACCGCCGGCGCCGGAAGACATAGAAGAGGAAGACAGCCCCGATCTACTGGTTCTGCCACCTCCGACACTGTTCACGAGCATTATTCATATAAAGGACTTTAATGCAATTTTTGGGGTTTTAGGGACTGTTTTGTAAATTTTAAATTATTTAATGTAATTTTTATTTAGTTTTGGATTTTTATAATTTGTAATGTGGATGTAAAAAAAAATGAAAAAGAAAAGAAAAAAGAAAAAGAAGAAGAATAAAAAAAATGCATGTGTGTGTGTGTTTGTATTTGTCTTATGAATGTTTTCTTTTTATTTATGATAAAATTGTAGAGAATAAAGAAGAATTTAATATTTTGATTGGATCACGGTGTAGAAGTACAAACTTGTATGAAAGTTGTATTTCTAAAATCCGATGAAAAGACAAAATTTTTAAAACTTCTTTAACACATCAAGTCCATGAAGCAGCTTACCTCAGGTAGGGTGCGTTAGGAGTGCTAATACCTTCCCTAACCACAACCGGTCCCTTACCCGTGAATCTCTTACAAGACCAGTACAACCGGGTTTCCTAGTAACCTTCAATTAAATACTAGGTGGCGACTCCTAACGAATCCAACAAGATCAAATCAAATAAAAACGATGAAAAATCATCGGAGCCAATGCCGCGCGGATTTTTTTTGACGTGCGACAGTATGTTCAAAAACACGTTTTGAGAACTTTGATTTTTGAGTTTGGATCAAACACCCTTTTTTTTAAGAACTTTCAAGAACAAGCTCTGATACCAGTTGTTAGGACATTCCGGCATTCAAACATACACAAATTTACGTGGTTCGGCAACTTGCCTACTCCACGGAGCTACTGGTTTGTATTAATCAAGTTCAAAAGCAATACAAACAACAAAACAAGGAGGAGGAGAAAACTTCTCTACTCAACTCAACTCTCACCCTTAGCTCTCTTTCTGTGTTTCTCTCTATTTCGTGGTCTATATCAGCTATCAATACACCCTCTATTTATAGCTGATGAGGGAGACAATTGTTCAACAATGGTGGGCAAGTTAGGCACCCACCATTTGACTATAACTATGTCAACCATGGCTGCCACCGTCCATTTGTGTCCACACACATAATATTAAGCTCTTGAGTTTTCTTTGAATAACAAAAAAATAGATAGCATGGCAGTAGAATATCCGACAACTCTCTTTAACAAAGCATGTTTAAGGAGTTCAGTGACTCTAATTCATTTCACTATCATGTAATGGAGAGGGGTTATCCCTCATGGTGTAGTCCACAGCCCAACAAACCTCTTGATAAAACAAACAATTGTATTTTAAGGACTAAGAATCCAGTATTTTGCTAGCCTTATAGTCTTTTCAATATATTTTTTATGATTATAAAAAAAAATAAAAAAGACTAAGAAGCCAAGATAAGTTGGCTAAATTAGGTGTCGGGAGAGCTTTTGACTTCGTTGCTTGTGTGTAGGCTGGTGCAAGAAAGCATCAAGTTTTGATCGTTGATAAGGTGTGCATATTATTTTAAAAAGTAGCATGGTCTGATGGTTGACTCGTGACCCAGGTGATTCAAGATTTAAATTGAACCAAGTTTCAATAAAAATAAAAGGAGAATTGACTAATCTAAATAAAAACCTTAATAGACCCTTCATTCAATAAATATAGGAAAAACTCAGTCAATTTTTTTAAAAATTATTTTAAAATAATATTATTTTTATTTTTTATATAAAAATAGGTCAATCTAACTTAAGCAGATAATCCCAGCTGACCTATAACACAGGACTTACCCAAAGTGGAATTTAAAAACTATGGTGCATAGTCTAAGAAGCCTCCTCATATACTCGGTACCTTGTAATTAACCACTGCGAAGGCTCTTCTATGTAATTCCATGCATCACCGGTTTCTGTGTTATTTTATTCCAACCTGAGTTTTAACTATTTTATATCCAGAAATTTACTGATAATTCAATAAATGATTGTCTCCAATAAAATGATTTTTAACATAAGCATCGTGGAAGTATATATATGGTATGGCAAGTGATACTTATTTTAGCATGATTATATAATGAAAAACTTATGCTTAAGCACAGGGACTGTGTAAAAGCCAAATCACAAAACAAAACGCCCAAAAGGGCCTTCAAATCCTAAGAACGTAAGATTGTAAAGAGTGAACAAGCGATTCGGCTTAAGGGAGTGAAACCAAACTGGGGGTATATTCTTGTTTTGCTACAAAACTCTCAGCTAACAAAATTTCCTTCGAATTAAGCACCGAAACACTTGAGGCAAAAACACGAACTTTATGACAGATTTCAAAGTAGTATGTTGAGTTTGGGTAATTGATCAAAGAACTTGACATTCTATACAGGAAAGAGAAGTTATTAAATAAAAACAGCTTTATCCAACCAGTTCTTAATCATTACACCAAGTTTCCCAAACTATGCTGTTTGGACTATAAGCTGGGGTGATGATTTAACTATAAGTTTCCAAAAATAGTTCTCACTGTCAAATACATCAGGATTGGCTCGAATGATCTGATATAAAGTTGAAACTTTATGTGAATATGCAGTTTTTAGTTACTGTGAAATCAATTTTAAGTTTATAGAGAACGTTTACCTTCTCAATGTTTTGTAATCCAATTGATGGACAATCGAAGAAAGGAACCAGCAATTTCAAATTGCGTGAATACAACTTAGTACCTATCAAAAAGCAAGGGGGATGAAGATTGAATTCCAAGTAATGCAAGCAGACTCTTATAGACTTCATCAACGATGTAGCACATCATGGAACAATTAGAGACGATAATTTGATTGAATATAGTTTCAGATCACAGCATAATCCCTGAAAATCCATGAAAATTAGACCTCACGACGAGAAACAAAACTCTAATTTGTTTCATTTTATTTGTTTTTGAATTTCTTTTTTGTTAGAAAATAATATAAATTATATTCTGAAATTTTATTTAATAATTTAAATTATTAGGTTGAGATGATTCTTTGATATTATATTAGAATCTTAATAATTAAATTGTCTTAAATTTAAATTTTATTATTTTTATTTATTTAATAAAAATTAAATATAAAAAAATAATATTCACGATACCGGCCTGACAAGGAGAAAACCCTTAAAAGCTCTGTGACCCCACTTACAGCCAATTTCAAAATTAATGCTAGTTAATTGGCCTAGAAAGAAGAGAGAAATTCAACTTGAAAATTGAAACTTCGACAGAATGAATAATTTGAAGGGCGGGTCCCTTGCTTTGTTACCTTAAAAGTCATCAAGGTTGTTGGATTCAGAGAGCATATTCCCGCCATTTGTGCAACAGACATGGAATGGAATCAGTTGGTTAGTACATGGAGGTGTCATTTCTGTACTGGTAGCCACTAATGATCTGCCTCGTCAAGGATTTTTGCTTAGCTTAGCTTTTCTTTCGGGTAGTGTTGGGGAGGATGAAAGTTATTAATTAAAGTATTTTTTTATTTGAAAATAGTTAAAAAAATATTAATTTTTGAAAATTTTAAAATATTATTTTCAATCAAAAATATTTTTTAAAAAATACATACAATATAATTTCAATCACAAAAATAAACACCCATCTACTCCAATCTACCATGTTCCTCCAACTTTTACATGTTAATTAAAATATATTTTTTAAGATATTGCTTTGAAATGTATTTTTTTCAAGAATAACAAATCTACTCCCATATCTCATCTATCTATTTATTTCTTTAATATAATTGATAAATTTATATAAGATTCTTTGAAAAAAGAAAAATTACTATAATAAAAAGATACTGAAATAACTGAATCAAGATATTTTAAGAGGAAGAATATAATTTTTTTAAATTTTTTTTTTTTTGTAAATAAATGAATCAATGAATCGATACAAACGAAGAAAAAGAAAGTGACAGTGGAGTGGTATAATGGATCATTTTCACAGTCAGCCGCAGTCTAAACCCAAAAAATAAACTGGGCCTGCTTCATGAGATAGATTTTTCTACACGGGCCTCTAAGGCCCCTTTTTTTACACAGTTAGCCGCAGTCTAAGCCCAAAAAAGGCTTGAAACGCAGACAAATGTGTATCCCTTAAGTCCAAGTTTTAAAGGTTCATCATTTGAACCCACAAATCAAACGGTTGGAATCCAATTTTCTTAAAGCCACTTTGTTTGTCTTTGAAAATCTTTGATAACCGATTGTTGGTATTTTAATATTTTTAAAACAAAAACAGAAATGATTCTTTAAGAATCAAAATTCTCGTTTTTAAATTTGCCAGTACCATTATTCCTTATATATGCTATTATTAATGACCGATAATTAGTCAAATTGAAAGAATTCAATGAATGAGGAAAACATTAGAAAAAACAAAGAAAATGATTGTTGGAGATGATATTAATAAAATAAGTTTATTTTGATCTAAATATTTATTTTTCCGTATTTTTCAGTACTTGAATGAGAAAACTTGTTGAAAAATAGTATTAGAAAGAAAAAAAATTGTTGATTAAATTTGATTTTAGTAACAAAAAATATCGGTATTTATGTCAAGAGTATTTTCATCAAAATAAAAAGTTGGCTAAAATTACAAAATATATTATTTCTTTACCATAATTGTAACAAAATACATAATCTAACTATGTGTCGAAACCAAATTAACAATTAAAGATACATATATTGAATTCTTTGTCTTTTTTCTTCATCCTTCTTTAATGTTGGGATTTTTGTATTTTTTTTAGATTTTTAATTTAATCATTCGGTTTATTTTGAACCTGCATTCTTGATGTGTTTCAATTTGATTTATATAAGATCACCTCATTTAAACATCTTTATATTTGCTATTCATTTGATTTATAGGACTTCCCGTGAACCTACAATTACAAAAGAAATAAAGAAAGTATAACCAATCAACCTGCAATTAAAGTAAAGTAGTTCATCATGAATCACACAGGTTTTAATTATTACCTGTTGGTGGTACAAAAAGACACGGAAAACAGCAGTCCATATGTCAGATGTGAGAATAGATAGATTGAACATTGTGGCTCCGCTTAAATACTTTATCATTATTATCACTAAACGTTTTCCATAAATACTTTATCATTATTATCAATATCTCGATGCATGGATGAGTTTGTGTTTTCAATAATATCTTTGTGTTTATGTTGTTACAGAGAAATATAAAACAATTCTTGAAATCTTAAAACGATTCTTTGTTAAGCCCACAGATTAATTCAATTCGTTAAATTCTTTGTTTCTCAACTTAAACAATTAAAGATAGATATACTGAATTCTTTCTCTTTTTTCTCCATCCTTCTTCAATGTTGGGATTTTTTTTATTTTTTCATTCGATTTATTTTGAACCCGTATTCGTAATATGTTTTAATTTGATTCGTAATATGGTCTCGTATGAACATCTTTTAGCATTTGCTCTTTTATATGACTTCCCAGTTCCCACACCGGAATCTGTGGCTAATGAAGGGGAGCATACTAACTACTGAATTTCCAAGTACTTCATGATGCATCTACTCTATTAATTAGCAAGTTCAAACCCAATGAGCACGATAAACGTGTTATTGGTTGGTGAAGCTTTAATAGGGAGTCAAATTTGGACAAGTCAAATTTGGAACGATGACCCACAATATGCTTTGGAAAGGTAGAACAAAGATTATTTAGAAATTTCAGAATGAAAGATTCCTATACCTTGCAATTCCAATTAATTCAGAGAGCCTGCGATTAATTAAGTATTATTCTCACAATTATCTCGTTGTAAACAAAGAACAAACATAAGCAACCACAACGAACTTTACAGTATTTATGGAAAACGTTTCGTGATGAAATCATAATGTATACAATAGTTAAATAGAGCGACAATGTTCAGCCTATTATCAATATCTCAATGCATGAATGAGTTTCTGTTTTCAATAATATCTTTGTGTTTATGTTGTTAAAGAGAAATATAAAACAATTCTTGAAATCTTAAAACGATTCTCTGTTAAGCCCACAGATTAATTCAATTCGTTAAATTCTTTGTTTCTCTACTTATACAATTAAAGATAGATATACTGAATTCTGTCTTTTTTCTCCATCCTTCTTCAATGTTGGGATTTTTTTTATTTTTTCATTCGATTTATTTTGAACCCGTACTCGTAATATGTTTCAATTTGATTCTTAATATGGTCTCGTATGAACATCTTTAATTAGCATTTGCTATTTTATATGACTTCCCAGTTCCCACACCGGAATCTGTGGCCAATGAAGGGGAGCATACTAACTACTGAATTTCCAAGTACTTCATGATGCATCTACTCTGTTAATTAGCAAGTTCAAACCCAATGAGCAAGATAAACGTGTTATTGGATGGTGAAGCTTTCATGGCATATACAGAGAGGCCTCCAACGCGACAGTTTGTGACATTTCATGACGGATCCATTGTAGAAGAAAAGAAAGGTTGTCTCGGACCATTTAACTACGATAAACATGAAGAAGCTACAAAGCTGTCAAATTCAGGAATGTGAAAGCAAAGAAAACCACAATAAAGTTGCACTAGAAAAACAGGAAAAAGAAAAACCACAATAAACGTGATTGGCTATGATACGTTCCGTCCACTTCACTAAAGAAAAACCAAGGACGACATGACTTCCCTGAGACCCCATGGCACAATCTGGGGCCAAGGGAGTTCACCAACTGTTGAATTTCCAAGTTCATGATGCATCTACTCCATGAGCATGATTAACAGGTTGTTGGCTGGTGAAGCTTTAATGGCATCATGCTGTGGATGTACGATGAAGTAACAAGAAGCAATTAACACGACAAGTTGTGACATTTCTTGACTGATTCAACACTAGCTAGCGATCTCTTCAACTTTGCTAATAACGCACAAAAACAACTTACAACAGTTCCACACGTGATATCACAGGCATCGAAAACTTTATACTGCCAAGAGACTAACCCGCAATAATATCTTATTAATTATTTTTTAGATTTATTTTAAAGAAAAAATAGATATAAATAGAAGAGATAATTAATCCTAAGTATAGATATGCATGCATAGAACAATTTTCGATCCACTGTCTTAACATGTCATAAGACTATTATCCTTCTGACATTAATAGCTACATCCAGTAGACGATTCTTGTAAAATCCAAACAATCCCAACTGTTAAGAACAACTAATTTTGAAACTTGAAAATAAAAAAAACTTGACGAGGAAGAAGCTGGTTTCCTCGAAATAATAGAAGTTAAAGACGAGAAGATTTTAATGAAATAACACAATTGTTAATCTTTTATAATATTGTTGGGTTTATCTCATTAAAATCTTTTTAATAATATCAAAATTATTATCATTAAAATTTTGATGTGGCTTTAAGATTTTATTTTTTTTTTCTCTCTCCTTCTTTCTTCTTAAATTATCATCATTAGTTGCAATTTCCATTAATAATATTTACCAAACCATGATATTTCATTAAAAAATTTTCTGATTGTGTTTTTTTTCAACAATATTTTCAAACAATACATATTTGTTTGTTTTAAAAAAAAACTGCAGGCAATATTGGCCAAATAACACGGGTGGAATTGTTTTTAGTTAAATAGCACTGTTTGGTATTTATCATAACTCGCTCCCAAATGTGAAATTTAAAGAAGTCACATTTAATAGACGCAACAGACACCAAACCCTGAACTAACTCTAAATTTAAACCTTGAACAATACCCTAACAAACCCCTAGCCTTTACTAACCTGAAACCTTAAATCATAAAAACTAATTCTAATTCAAACCCTAACCCTAATTAACCTCTAACCATAAGCCATAAAAAACTAATCCTCATCCAAAACCCTACCCCTAATCATAACCCTACACCAAGTCTAACTCTAATCCAAATAGTAAACACTAGCTCTAAAATCCAAACATTAAATATCAAACCCCTAGCCCTATAAATTAACCATAAGTCCTAACCCCAAAACCTAAAAGGTAACCCCAAACCTTAAAATGAAATCTTTAAATTCTTTACGTGATTATTCAAATACTGTAACATGGTATATTTTCTTTTCAAGCAACTTATTTTCTCTTCTTGTAAGTTGGTCTAGTGTTACCTATATAATGGTAACATCCAAGGTTCACTTGTAAATGTCTAAATAAATTCTAGACAATCGAAATATAAAAATTCAAAAAATAATCAATAATCAAAATTTCTCAAACCAGAAAGCCTACAACAATATTAATATTGCAACTACGCTCCACCCTATTGTCTTTTTTAATGTGTTCACCTGTAAACTTTTGATTTGAAATTCTACTTCTCTAAAATAAATTTAAATATTCAAATTATGATTATAACATTCAGTCATTACTTAATATTATGATTATTAGGAAATCTAATAGTCTGTGAAAATCCGAGTAAGGGACTGGTTATGTAAAGGGAAGACGCATCACTCATAGTGTATTTATTTAAGGTAAACTTCATTGTTGTTTGATTATTTTTTTAAATCATGTTTATATACATTGGTCTTATCTAAGGTTCAAGGTAGATATCTTTTAGTGAGCAAGTCTCTATCTTATTGGGATAAACTAATTATAATGAGATTTGTTTTTGTATTTTTGTCAAACCTTAGTAGATAATCATAAACTGTTTATGATATCTATTTTTTTTTAACATGATAGAAATATGATTTATCTTTTAGAAAATATGCATGAAAAACCTTTAGGATTTGACTGTACACAAAAAGACAACCTATTTTTTTTTTTGTGTTTTTGGAAAGAGGAAATTAATTTAATTATTTTTTTGAATTTTTTTAATTTGTTTGAAGGAAAACTTTCACAGAAAATCATGTATTTTTAATACCAGATCTGTGTCTTACAATGTAAGTCTACAACTTGATATTATGAAAAATACTTGGAAAAACATGCAAGGGGCCCACAAATATTTTTAAAATGCCATTTGGAAAATTTGAATTTTTTTCTCTTTTTTTTTTAAAAAATATTTCTTTTAATATTATTTTATTATTTATTTATTAAATAGGATAGACTCGGACCAACCATCTAGGCTAACTGAAATGGTTCGAGCCCAACTAGCATCCTAACAACATTTCTCTTTCTTTGTGTTTTTCTTTTTAGCTGGACCAGGCTCAACCATCCAGGCTGGGATGAAAGAGGTCCAGCCCTAGACCACATGGTCGTTGACCCAACCTAGCAACTATATTAATTAATTTGCCTTCTGCATACATAATGTATTCTCATTCTACATGCAGTGGCTTGTCTTGTAGCAGGGGAAGAAGAGTTTTACCTAGAGTAAGGGGTCATGGTTGATGGCTTTGCTGGTGGAAGAAAGGTTTGCGATGGAAAGGAAAAAAAAATATGTAGTGGTTATTCCTTAAATGGAGGTGGACGGTTGGTGGTCATGCTGAAAAATCGTAGTGGAGCTATCAGTGAAAAAGGCAGCGGCAAGGTGGTTGGTGGCTGTAGAAGTTGATGTCGTGGTGGTAGAGGAGAAGAAAAATGATAATGGTAGAAAAAATAGGGGGGAAGTTGATTTCTTCCCAACTTTGGCCTTTGATTTCTTCTTACTCAATGTCAAGAATCCACCCCTATTTATAAAGTGTGGAAGATGGACATTTTGTCTTTGTTGGAGACAAATCTTGACTCTTGATTTAAACCAAAAGGATCCTAATAGTTGGTTCAAAGTTGTCGTCATGGCTTGAAAAAATTGGCAGCCGAAGGTTGCCTAAGTTGGCCTTTTTGGGGCAGTGTCTCGGTGGCTGTAAGAGTAGTTGGCCAACGAGATCTACTCTAGGGTATAGTACAATATTAGGCCATCATGGTGGTGTATGGTTTGTTCTGTTTGGTTGAAAGAGAAAACATTAAATGTCATTGAAAAGTAGCCTACCTTTTCAGACAAAACAATGCAGTCTACCTTAGTTAGGGTATATTTGGGGTGCTAATACATTTCCTTTAAGCAACTAGTTTCCATACCTGATCTCTGAAACAAGTTAGGGTTCCTCGTGACCAGAATATTAGGTGGCGACTCCTATTCAAATTTTCCACTGATAAGAGACACAAGAATTCCTTGTCTCTTCATATTTTGCCAAAAATACACCATATTCCATTTTTTCCTTGAAGGTGGAAGATCGCTGCGACGCCTCACACGTGCGACAGAATGGCGACTCCGCTGAGGACCTTATAGACTAAGCTTTGTTTTATCTGTTTATTGTGTTTTATTGTTTGGTTTGTATGTATACATTTGTTCATGCATTATATAAAATTGTTTCATACATCATTAGTATTTTTGTACGAGTTAAACTCTAAGTTAAGTGGGGGACTAACAGCTTACCTTATGACTTTTAAGTCAGTGTTTAAGTTTGTGTAAACCTTAACTCTTCGCTGAGTGCTTATACTGGTTATAATTAGTGCACATGTCATCCCATCACCTGTTAAGCCCTCATATTGCCTTTATGAGGGCGATCACTGAGACAGCAAGAGACCCTTTTAGAGACTAAATAGCCAACTTACCCTTGTCATGCATAAAAGAATTTAGAACTTACCTTTAGGGTGTATGCTCCCTATGCTTTGTTTTATTTTGCATCAAAACAAGTCTTTCTTGAAGCATCTTGAAAACAAGATAAGGGTGACATAATGATCGCCACGCAGAATATTTTCATCACAGAGTTTGGACAAGAAACAAGATTCTTGTTTCATCATGCAGGGGGTATGATCATGTGTCACCCCTCGAAGGGTGAGTTCATCATAGATTACATATACTTGTTCATACATAAAACATGCATACTTGCCAGGTTGATTTATAGGTCCCTAAAAAAATCTACAACACCCGATTTCAAACAAAAAAAAAATAGGCGATGAAGAGCTTGCTTACCATAATGCCTATTTTCAAGAAGAGTTGAAGTCTCTAAAAACAAGTGTGGCTCACCTCACTAGCTTACTTGAGCAAACACTATAAAATACCTCTGGTTAAAGTCCTTCTACCTGACTGGTCACTTTTAATCAAGCTCTTACTACAGTTCAACTTGAAGAAAAAATGAGCAAACAGGGTCAAGAGCCTCAACAAAACCCAACATTTGTGCAGTCAGCAACACCTACACCAGCCCCGATAGTTATGGAGGCTAGCGTGAGAATAGATTCACTAATTAAGCCTGCCTTATTCTTATCTTTTGTTTCATGCTTTTGAACAAGACTATCTATGTTCATATCACACTTCTTTTTGTTGTTCTTATATTCAAATAACATTTTGAGCATAATTTTTGCTCATAAAACTACAACATGAAGAATCTGTTGGTGTTTTCTTTTCCATTTTCCAAAACCATACATAACCTCATTTGTTTTCATGGATATTTTTGGGACCTCCAAAGTGAGTACAAAAATAAACATCATATTAGTATTTGTCCGAAACAACTACATTCTAGAAATTCAAGTGATTCCTTAGACAGGAAAATTGAAACAAAAACAAACAACACCACGAGGTGACTCACAAGCTGAGTTTTATTTGAATGAATAAATTATTTTGCATACACACATGAAATTAAGACCTACTGATCCTCAATGCATTAAGTTTGAGATGAGGAAAGGTCATCTTTAATAATCCTTCACGAGGCTGAAATTTTTTGGTCATAGTGTTGGAGAGCCCATAAATCCAGATCGAAATCCAGATGGGTCGAAGGATCGTCCCCATATCTCTCCCTCAATTGACTATTATAAGTCTCCTGAATTTTTTTTTTAAAAATCATCATATTTAATTCAAGAAAATAATAATTTATGAAATAAAATGATTGAATGAACATACCACAAAGTGCTGAGCACGATTGTCCATGTACTGCTGCACCCCCTTTGGCGATCTTGACTTCGTACGTGCATCACTACAAATAGCTCCATTGGACTTGGCTCATGTCCAAGAGATTTAGCCTATAAGGAAAAAAAAGGTTGCAAGTTAAATATATTTATAAGCAACAACAAATTAATTAATAACATATTTTATTGAAATTAATCTTAACATCTCCTTCGCATGTGCGCTGAACGGGATGGAGCAGCCGGTGTGCATGGTCACTGAACCATGAATTTACCGGTTCCAATTGTCGACTCCAGACTGTGAGCACCGTGAGAACCACTCAGACATCACGTGCTCAATATATGCCACCCATATATCTCCCGAGATGAATGGCAGTTTGAATTCCCGTCAAACCGCCACTTCATTCCATCCTTCAAGACCGTTGTCCCTCGCATATCTTTTCGCCTTTTTTTGGGTGTCATACCAAAAATCATGCAACCTACTTCCATAGTAATTAATTAGAATTTATAACATAAAATTATAAGTATTATTTTTTATGTTACCTAGTTGCCTTGTGATTCTCCTATATCCTCCTAACAACAATGTTGTCCGCGCCATCCCATTCAAATTTATTATGTGTATATAAATAATTCATTTAAAATAAAAATATTACAAGATATAAATTAAAAAAAATTATTTATTAAAAATAAACTAGAAATTAAATATTAACACCTACCTGAAATCGCTGAAACCAGGCATTAATATTAGGTCTCCACTCAGGATGTCTAGAGACCTGACTCCATTAAAACAATGAAATCTCTATTGACGATTTAAACGTTGATGTTATTGTCCTGATAGTCTTAATGTTTGTGAATCTGAAATTAAATAAAATTAATAAAAAATTAATTAGTTGTTCATAAATTATGTTATAAGTATTAAAAAAAAACTAAAACCTAAACAAACTTGCATTGAGAGGTCATCTTTCCATTATGCTTGATACTTGCAAGTGATTTGACCCTGTTGTGAAGACACACTGCCTCTACGTTGTGAAACCGCGCTAGAAGAGGCAGCATCACAAGTTGGTGCAAATGTCTCGCTGTGATCAGCACCTAAGGAGATGTCTTCCTCGCTGCTAGAAAAACTAGCTACAACCGTTTGCTGATGACGTGTTGTAAATTTCATTCAACGCATCTACACAAATGTATATGAATTATTACATAATTAACTTTGATTATTTTAAAAAAATTCGGGAGCACCTCCCTTATACTGGAGACTACCCACAGTTTTCAAACCTGTAATCTTTACAATAACCACAATTCAATTGATTCCAGCAACATCATATATACAACCTAACATCTATAGAAATTCAATCATTTAAAAAAATTCGACAACACCTCCCCTATATTAGAGATTACCCACAGTTTTCATACCTACAAATATTGATAATTACACAAATATTGCAAAATCAACTCTATACAACCTAACATCTATAGAAATTCAACATCTATATATTTTCAATTAACATCGGTACAAATTCATAAATAACAATTAAAATTAATCAAAATAATAAATAACATAACAAACAATAATATCCTAAAATTAAGATAAACTAATCAAATTTAATTCTATATTTCAATTAACATTTTAGGCATAAATTCAACAAGAACAATTATGGCAATACAAACAATAATATCATAAAAACAATACACAAAACTAAAAAAACACTATATAAATTCAAAATAAATTTAGGAATAAAAAATGTTTTTCTTAATAGTGTGTTGATTTTAAGATTTTATCTACAAACAATACATAAAACAAAAAACACAAAAAAAAATAATCATAATTAAAATAAAAATAAATAAATAAATACAAAGATAAAGAAAAAAGAATACATACCCTTTAATATGTTTAAAACTACCACCAAAACAATAAAACCTTTTGCAAAAACTTAAATGAAACGGAGAGGAAAAGAGAAATAGAGATGAAGAGTCGAGAGAAAAAATGAACCAAATAGGGGAGAGGGGTTTTATATTGCAATTTTTCTGACAGCATTACCAGCGGAATATTTATTATTGTTGGTGGTATTAAATTCCGTCGGTGATTAATTGATATTCGCATCAAAAATTTCAAAAATCCCACTAGACTTTTTGAGCACCCAGTTAGAGGAGTTCATAGCCTTGAAACAACAATGTGAAAGCCTCTCGATAGATTATGATCAACTCCGTCAAATGGTCATGGAGATTAGATCAAAGATGGGTGATGATCCATGTGCTACTTCTTTTTTGCCATAAGATCCTAGCAACAACCCACCCTCTCCTCCTCTTTCTCCAGCTCCACCGTTATTTTAGTTTAATTTTGTTTTTTAAAACATTAAATTTATAATGAATATTTGGATGAATATTATTTAATATTATTTTTATATTTTTAATGTTTAATACAAATTTATTTGGTTATTAAGTTTTTTTATTGTTAATAAATAATTTTTTTACATATTTAAAATAAATATCAATAGTTGTATAGAGAGAAATAAATCATTAGTATTTTACCAAAAGTTACAAAAAAATTACCTACCATGCTACAATCACCGACATATATATTTTGTTGGTATGTTTGATTACTATTACAGATGAATATAGTTTATCGGTAATAGTAATGAAATTATTTTGTTGGTAAAATTCTTACAGGAATTTTCTTTAGTTGGCTTCACCCTCTATAATAACGTTGGTGTTCCGTTGGGGTTTAATTTTTTAATTACTGACAGAATTGGCAACGAAATGAAAAATTACCGATGATCAAAATTATGACAGAAGGATTCCGTTGGTGGTGTAGTGATTGCAATTCCAGTTAATTGAGAGAGCCCGTGATTAATGAAGCAGTCCTTACATTATTTCTTGACAGATTCAATTAAAGGATAGAAACTGATGCAAGAGTTTTTTTAAATACATGTGTGTGTGTATTTTCTTTGTTTTTTTATTATTTCATTTAAAAAATTAAATATTATATTTAATAAATTGTTTTATTTTGCTTACTACTTTTACTTTATTTTCAGGTTTGTATATATAAAACACGAAAACAACTTATTGAATTAGTACAAAATCATGGATGAAAAAATCGATACGTAGATTGAACAAATAAAATAAATAAATTTAACAGACAAATTTAAATAATTTAACATCAGCATGAATTTCACCAATATCCTAGAAAATTACCAGGATGAACAAGTGAAGGTTTTGAACGAACGAGCCTGCAACTAAGCATCGTTAGAAATTATAGGACTTGGAAATGAATTTTCCCAGGATTTACCAAATCTTCCACCCAATAGAAACTGATGTCACAGTTGTTGACGTATATCAAATTCTGTAATATAAGAACAAAGGTGAATAGGAAATTACACAATTAAAAATTCCAATAAATATTCCATTTCTTTTTTTCTATATATAAATACCTATCATTGGAGCCTAGGATCTTCATCTTCCATAGCAAACCATATCCCTTAGACATGATGTCCTTACTCCAGAAACCAGTCTCAAAGTTTCTCCAAGTCCTTTTTTTCCTCCTCATAATGTGCTTTCCTTCTTTCTTTGCCTTTCCTCCTAATTCCTCTGCAACTTCATTTGGTGCTGCCAAATATGCAGTTGCGGAAGGTAATAATGAAGCAGAGGCTCTCCTAAAATGGAAAGCAAGTCTTGATGACAACCACAGCCAATCTGTCCTGTCTTCTTGGGTTGGCAGCAGCCCTTGCAAGTGGCTTGGAATCACTTGTGACAATTCTGGAAGTGTCGCGTATTTCAGCCTTCCACATTTTGGTCTGAGAGGTACGCTTCAAAGTTTCAACTTCTCATCCTTCCCCAATCTTCTCACTCTCAATCTCTGGAACAATTCACTCTATGGAACTATTCCATCCCAAATTAGTAACCTGACCAAAATCACCAAATTAGACTTGAGTGATAATCTTTTCACAAGAAATATTCCACTTGAGATAGGATTACTAGAGTCTCTCATTCACCTTGACTTGTCAAGCAATAATTTAACTGGTCAGATCCCTTCTTCTATCGGAAATTTGAGAAACTTATCTATTCTTTTGTTTTGGAGTAATAAACTCTCTGGTTCCATTCCTTTTTCTATCGGAAATCTAAGAAACGTATACCTTCTCTATTTTTGGGATAATAAACTTTCTGGTTCTATTCCTTCTTCTATTGGGAACATGACTATGCTCACTCGACTTGATCTGAGCACAAATAATTTATCTGCATCTGTTCCTCGGGAAATAGGACAACTCGAATCCCTTGTTGAATTGAGTTTGTCCTTTAATAATCTCCATGGTTCTCTGCCCCCCGAGATGAATAATCTCACACATTTGAAGATTTTGCACTTGTTTTCAAATAATTTCACTGGCCATTTACCACGAGACTTGTGCCTTGGTGGGTTACTTGTAAATTTTTCAGCCGGCCACAATCATTTTTCTGGTCCAATTCCTAAAAGCTTGCAAAATTGTACTCGTCTATTTAGAGTCAGGCTTGAGTGGAACCAATTGACAGGGAATATTTCTGAAGATTTCGGCCTCTACCCAAACTTGAACTATGTGGACCTAAGTCACAATGATTTGTCTGGTGAGCTTACATGGAAATGGGGAGGTTTTCACAACTTAGCGAGCCTAAAATTGTCAAACAATAATATCACCGGTGAGATACCATCAGAGCTGGGAAAGGCTACTGGGCTACAAATGATTGATCTCTCGTCAAATCTCCTAAAGGGGACAGTTCCAAAAGAATTGGGGCAGTTGAAGGCGTTGTACAACCTTACTCTTCATAACAACCATCTTTTTGGTGTCGTTCCCTTCGAAATCCAAATGCTATCTCAACTTGGTGCCCTTAATTTAGCTTTTAATAATCTTGGTGGATCAATCCCAAAAAAACTGGGACAGTGCTCCAATTTATTACAGTTGAACTTGAGTCATAATAAGTTCATAGGGAGCATCCCATCTGAGATAGGCTTCCTGCATTTTCTTGGAGATCTAGATCTCAGTGGGAATCTACTGGCAGGAGAGATACCATCACAAATTGGGCAATTGAAACAGTTAGAAACGATGAACCTCTCTCACAACAAACTTTCCGGTTTTATTCCAACTGCTTTTGTAGATTTGGTGAGCTTGACAACTCTAGACATCTCCTACAATGAACTAGAGGGCCCTATCCCCAAAATCAAAGGATTCAATGAAGCTCCATTTGAAGCTTTTATGAATAATAGTGGTCTATGTGGAAATGCCAGTGGTCTAAAGCCTTGTACACTTCTTACATTCAGCAGCAAGTTAGCTAAGAGAAAGAGCAACAAAATTGTCATTTTGATTCTTGTTCCTCTCCTGGGCAGTCTACTTCTAC
>NW_011499984.1:38354-43557 GCF_000495115.2 Populus euphratica | reverse complement strand
ATGAATCAATTGCTAAATTTCTGTTTATATGACATATATATACATTATGACATATTAGCACAACAATACAACCATTACTATGAAAATGGAGGTACAATTACAACACATTTTTGGATGCTCTAAAGGTTATGTATAATAAATTTTTATATTAGCAGTACAATACACCCAGTACTGTGAAAAAATGACCAGAATTTTTGCAGAGCTAGCTTACACAATGAGAGTGAACGAGAAGTGCGATGTCTACAGCTTTGGAGTGGTCACAATGGAAATAATAATGGGAATGCATCCGGGTGATCTCATCTCCTCTCTTTCTGCACCAGCATTTTCCTCCTCGTCGTTCTCTCAAATCAACCAGCATACATTGTTGAAGGATGTGATAGACCAACGTATCCCACTTCCTGAAAATCCAGTTGCAGAAGGTGTGGTCTACATTATCAAAATAGCATTTGCATGCTTGCTTGCCATTCCCCAATCTAGGCCAACCATGCGACAAGTAGCTTCGGAGCTCATAGCTCGATGGCCTCCGCTGCCAAAGTCATTTTCCGCAATAACATTGGAAGATCTGATGCCTCAAACAACTGTGACAGGCTGATAATTTTCCAAAAGATTTTGTATAATTAGTATGTGATTGTTTCTACTTATGTTATTTTCAATTTTCGTAGCTTTGTTTGTAATAAATTATTTCTCTGCTTTGTATTTTGTTTCTTCAACGATTAAGGTGTTGAAGTACAGTATTATTATTAATCAAGGTAAATAAAGGCTCTTTGCTATAATTTGTTTTGGTAAAGTATTATTAATTTGTTTCATCCCTTGTAATAATCTAGCAAGAGCAAATTGTTAGACAGCAAATTGTTATCGTAGACACCAATGCGTTTGTCCACATGGTTGCCCCATAGGATATAGCCATTCATCTTCCATTCTCTCATCCCCTATATGGCGGTGATGGTAGGAGTGATTTTGGCAGCACTGATTAATCAGAATCAATAGATAAAACAAGTCCAGCTATAATCTCCTACTGCAACCTAAGATGTTCTAAAACATAAGCACTAGCATTAGAGGCTTCTAGAAGGAGATATACCAAGAATTGCTGGATATCCTATGCATCTGCACTTGAACTATGAATCCACACAGATCATGCTACAAAAACTTAAACTATCATCTACACGGAGTTCTCCACACTGAACTCTTGAAGAATCTTCTGTGCAGCCTCGATTACAGGACTACAATAGCAAAGTGTCAAAAGGCATTTGCCTAAAAAAGCGCATGTGGGATAAAGTATGGAACCAAGGAGTGGTCATCGAAGAAATGCTGCAGTAAAATGTAGATCTGAGAATTATTTGGTGAACAACAAGAAGTTCCAAATCCATTACAAGCAAGCTTGGAGGAGGGCCAAGCGCTGCTGCTCATTTTTAATGGGTGAAGCCAAGAAGTCTTGTACATGTACCAAGAATTTAAGATCTTGGCAACCTTAAACTCCTTTTAAGCCAAATTTTTAGTTTCCTCAATTATATCCAGAAATTTACTGATAATTCAATAAATGATTATCTCCAATAAAATGATTTTTAACATAAGCATCGTGGAAGTATATGGTATGGCAAGTGATACTTATTTTAGCATGATTATATAATAAAGCAAAGCGAGGAAAAACTTATGCTTAAGCACAGGGACCATGTAAAGCCAAATCACAAAACAAAACTATGAATCCACACAGATCATGCTACAAAAATTTAAACTATCAACTACACAGAGTTCTCCACGCTGAACTCTTGAAGAATCCTCCGTGCAGCCTGGATTACAGGACTACAATAGCAAACTGTCAAAATGCATTTGCCTAAGAAAAAAAAGAGTGAACAAGCGATTCGTTTGTGATTGAGAGTGTTGGTTGAGATTTTCATGGAATCATATCCAACGCGATCCCAAGACTCATGCTTGAGAATAAAATGCAAACAAAACTGAGGTTTCATTTTTTTTCTTTTCTATTGCTTTTTTGATGAACGCTGTGCAATTTTGTTAAGCCTGAATGAAAAAGAAAGTTCAAGCCAAACCCAGACAAGGCTACAAAGGAAGTGGCGGTAACCCAAAACAGGAAAGAAGAGTAATAACCAAAAATCAAAAAGTCTACAGCCCACAAACAAAGACACAAAACATATAGGAACAAGAGAAAAGGTCATTCAGCAGCAAGAAAATGGTCTGTGGCAAGATCTAAATAAACAAACTGTCAAGAACATGGCAAAGAAACACAAAACCCCGTAGAGCAGCCCCCTTACATAGAAACCAACAGCCCTCAAGAAACATATGGAATAGAAATTAACCCAATCGCACACAACCAGCGGTTATCATCAAATTAGCAATTGTAGCAAATTGTGAACCTTTTTCCAACCACCATGACTTTTTATTGTAGTAGTTGGTTGGCATTTATTAGGCTGCACATGGGTTGCTGCGAAGGCTCTCATTTCTCCTATAAATGGAGATAGAGACGAGAGAGTGAAATATATAGAAAGAGATATGTAAAGGAAGTGTGCAGTGAGTGCAAGTGCAACTGTGACAATGAGAAAGTGCAGATTTGAGAGAAATATTGAGTGTAAGAGTGAAACACTGGGTTTTGTGGGATTGTACTGCGTTGAGTTCAGTATTTGCATCATTCCTCCAATAATATACAATTTGTTGCCTTCGTGGGCGTACCTGGTTTTGGGGAACCACGTAAATCTGCTTGTTTGTGTTTTATTTGTGTTTGCTTTCGGTCCAGTATGCACAACAAATTGGTATCAGAGTACTAGGGAAGCTAGAACACTGAAAAAAACGTTTTTTCAGCTTTCGGTTCGAAGTTGTAGATTTTTCAAAGTTCTCGGATCTTGATTTTGACCACTTGCGGAGATTCCTCTCATCGATACGAGTCCGAAGATATAAAGATCATCGAAATCGAAGTTGAAACGAGCCTTGTAGAGCTCGCTGAAGTTTCACCTGAAATCTGATGGAAAAACCAGATAGTGCCAGAATTTTAGCCTGAGAAGACTGCCACATCACTAGATACATTGGCGCTGAGTCATCATCCACGTCATCAACAAGGGGTCCACATCACCATGTCATCAGACACTTCATCTAACAGTGACAGAATATTCTCTTGACAGAATAAGAATATTCCACTAACAGTAAGAAAATATTCCCATGACAAAATATTTTTTATTAGAGATAGAATATTCCTTCTCTGAGTCAACTCGGTCAGATTGGTTTTTTAGCCAACTCAGTGATTTTTTGACCCGTTTTAGGCCGAGTCAAGCTGGTTCTTAGCATTTTCAACCATTCTGAACGCAACGGTGGTGTTCGTTTTGTGAAACAGCACACTGAAGTTATTGTTTTGGCTTTTTTGAGCATAAAAATGCATGTTTTAACAATTTCGAGAGTCGATTTGTAATCCAAAGACGTCCTAATGGCTGATATTCCAGAAAAAAATCAGTGGGAAATGCTAGTATACCTCCATAATACATCCCGGTATCGAGTACTAAATTTGAGGTGGAGAAGTTTGATGGGAAAGGTAATTTTGGCATGTGGAAATGTGAAATCATGGATATACTTGTCTAAATGAATTTGGATTTCACTCTAGAAGATAAATCGGAGGATCTGGATGATAAAAGTTGGGAAAGGATAAATCGGTTGGCCTGCAGTTCCATCCGACTTTGTCTTGTAAAGGATCAGAAGTACGCCTTTTCAGAACAAAACTTTGCAAAGGAATTATGGCAAGCACTGGAGGACAAGTTTATGAAGAAGAGTATAGAGAATCGTCTCTACTTGAAGAAAAGGATCTTCCGCTTTCAGCACAAGAAAGGTACTTCTATGAATGAGCATCTGAATGATTTCAATAAAATGATAGCTGATTTGAAGAATTTAGATGTGGAAATTGATGATGAAGATAAAGCTCTGCTGTTATTGAATTCACTGCCTGACACATATGAACATCTCGTCACCACTTTACTGTATGGTAAAGAAAAGATTAAATTCATTGATGTGTCCAATGCTTTGGTGAACAATGAGTACCGGAAGAAGGATCAGATTGTTCACAAAGAGTCAACGTCAGAAGCATTGACAGTTAGAGGCAGAACAAACCCCAGAAGATTTCGAGGGCGAGGGAGATCTCGCTCAAAATCCAGAGGAGAATCATCAAACAGACGATATCTTGCAAAAGATGAGTGTGCCTTTTGTCATAAAAAGGGACACTGGAAGAAAGATTGTCCGATCAAGGGCAATAAGGAAAAAGATGAACCAACTGTGAACGTTGCACGAGATGAGGATGAACGAGACTCTGCATTCATGGTCTCATCACTAGAAAACCATTGTGGTGAATGGCTTCTTGATTCTGCATGTTCCTATCACATGTGCCCTAACAAGCACTTATTCTCGATACTCGAGGAGTTTGATGGAGGAGTTGTGTTGATGAGATCAAAGGGATTAGGACTATCCAACTGAAGATTAATAATAGGGTAGTCAAGACACTCACAAAGGTATGACATGTACCTGACTTGAAGAAAAATCTTTTCTTACTTGGAATCCTAGAATCCAATGGTTATAAGATTATCATGCATGGTGGAGTCCTGAGAGGAATCCGTGGTGTATTAGTTGTCTTAAGAGGCACGAGGATAGGAAACTTATATTTCCTAGATGGATCTACTATTACTAGTACAACAGCTATTTCCAAAAGCATAGAAGATGATGAAACAAGTAATTCTAGACTTTGGCACATGCGCTTAGGGCATGCTGGTGAAAAGGCTTTGCAAGGATTAGTTAAGCAAGGTCTATTAAAAGGTGTCAAGACTGGGAAGCATGTGTTCTGTGAGCATTGTGTTCTTGGAAAACAAACAAAAGTCAAGTTTGGCACTGCGGTATACAATACAAAAGGGATTCTTGATTATGTTCACACAGACATATGGGGACCTTCAAAGAATGAATCTCTTGGAGGTAATCGTTGGTTTGTTACTTTTATTGATGATTTCTCAAGACGAGTATGGGTGTACATGATGAAACACAAGGATGAGGTCCTTGATATCTTTCTGAAATGGAAGAAAATCATGGAGACTCAAACGGGAAGGAGAGTTAAGACTCTTCGGTCAGATAATGGTGGTGAGTACACTTCAGATCCTTTCTTTGAAGTTTGTCAAGATGAAGGGATCAAGCGACATTTTACTATTCGCAAAACACCACAACAAAATAA
>NW_011499984.1:37026-38150 GCF_000495115.2 Populus euphratica | reverse complement strand
AAAAACAGTCTGGTGATGCACAACAGGTGGAGTTGGAGACTTCAGTCATTCCTATAAAGACTGTTCAGAAAATCTCTACTGAAGGAGATTCAGATGAAAGTTCAGATGAAGAGGATGCAACAACTTCAGCAACCACACAACAAGAATCCATTGCAACGAGTAAACCGAAAAGAGTTATCAAGAAACCTGCTCGGTATTGTAACATGGTGGCTTATGCACTTCCGGTGATTGATGACGGAATCCCCTGCACCTACAAAGAAGCAGTACAGAGTGTAGAAAGTGCAAAATGGAAAGAGGCAATGAATGAAGAGATGAAATCTCTCCACAAGAATCAGACTTGGGATTTGGTACAACTCCCTAAGGAAAAGAAGACAATTGGTTGCAAGTGGGTATATGCTAAGAAGGAAGGTAATCCAGGAAAAGACAACATCCGATTCAAAGCAAGATTGGTAGCAAAAGCCTATGCTCAAAAGGAGGGGATAGATTGTAATGAAGTATTCTCTCCAGTTGTTAAGCATTCTTCAATCCGTATTCTGCTAGCCTTGGTTGCACAATTTTATTTGGAGTTAGCCTAACTTGATGTGAAAACTACCTTCCTACATGGAGATTTGGAAGAGGAAATTTACATGTCTCAGCCAGATGGTTTCAAAGTCACTGGGAAAGAGAATTGGGCTTGTAAGCTAAAGAAGTCATTGTACAGATTGAAACAATCTCCTCGCTAATGATATAAGCGATTTGATAACTTCATGACAAAACATGGATACATACAGAGTCAGTTTGACAACTGTGTATATTTTCGCAAACTTCTTGATGGTTCTTTCATCTATTTGCTCTTATATGTAGATGATATGTTGATCGCATCGAAGACCAAGGTGGAGATTGATAGACTGAAAGCTCAATTAAGAACTGAGTTTGAAATGAAGGACCTTGGAGAAGCTAAGAAGATTCATGGCATGGAGATTCAGAGAGATAGAAGAAAGGGCACAGTCTGTTTGACACAGACCCTATACTTGAAGAAAATTTCTAAAGAAATTTGGGGTAGATAGTAAGACCAAGCCTGTAAGCACACCTATAGCTCCTCATTTTAAGCGAAGTGCTTCAATGTCTCCACGCACAGAGGAAGA
>NW_011499984.1:27108-35851 GCF_000495115.2 Populus euphratica | reverse complement strand
ATTATTATAAAACATGTTTTAGTTAAGGAGTTATTGATACTTCAAGTGCAAAATGATGATATAAAACCTTGATTAAAATACACTTTTAAGTATCAATCACGTATGCAAATGTAGTTGGTGCATTAATGCATGAGATGGTTCGTACAAGACCAGATATTTCACATGCAATCAGTATGGTAAGCAGGTATATGCATGATCCAAGAAAGGATCACTGGCAGACAGTTAAGTGGATTCTATGGTATATTCATGGCACAACTGATATTGGTTTGACGTTTGAAAGAGATGATAGACTCAAACAAAATTTAGTTGGTTATGTGGATTCGGACTATGCTGGTGACTTAGACAAACGTCGTTTCACAACAGGCTATGTGTTTACACTTGCTAAAGGGCTTGTAAGTTGGAGGTCAATATTACAATTAACAGTAGCTTTGTCAACAACTGAGGCAGAGTACATGGCAGTAACAGAAGCTTTCAAAAAAGCTATTTGGTTACATGGGTTGATTGAAGATTTGGGAATTGTTCAAGATAATGTGGATATCCATTGTGATAGTCAAAGTGCTATTTGTCTTGCAAAGAATCAGGTTCATCATTCCTGCACCTAGCACATTGATGTTCGATTTCATTTTGTTCGAGAAATTGTGAATAAAGGGGATTTTCTGCTACAAAAGATTGGTACCGCAGATAATCCAGTTGACATGCTCACAAAATGTATCTCAGGAATCAAGTTCCAACATTGTTTGGACTTGGTCAACATCTCTCGGTCTTGAGCACCTTTAGGGTGCAGTGCCATATGGCGCAATAGAGGCAGCATTGATTGATCACGAGGATTGGATAAAAAAATCTTACCAAGGTGGAGATTTGTAGCAAATTGTCAACCTTTTTCCAACCACCATGACTTTTTAAAGCTCATAGCAAATTTGTAGCAAAAGCTCATAGCTCGATGGCCTCCGCTGTCAAAGTCATTCTCCGCAATAACATTGGAAGATCTGATGCCTCAAACAACTGTGACAGGCTGAGAATTTTCTAAAAGATTTTGTATAATTAGTATGTGATTGTTCCTACTTATGTTATTTTCAATTTTCGTAGCTTTGTTTGTAATAAATTATTTCTCTGCTTTGTATTTTGTTTCTTCAACGATTAATATGTTTTAGTACAGTATTATTATCAATCAATGTGAATAAAGGCTCTTTGCTATGAGGAGGACACCCGGATTTCAAGATTCTGTTTCATCCCTTGTAATAAAGGAAATCTTCAGTTCAATATTGAGCTGAAATGAATAAACTAGCATGAAAGGCTTCTAGAAGGAGATATATATACCAGGAATTCCTCCAGGAATTCCTGCACATCCTATGCATCTGCACTTAAACTATGAATCCACACTGATTATGCTACAAAAACTTAACTATCAACTGCACAGAGTTCTTCACAGTGAACTCTTGAAGAATCCTCCATGCAGCCTGGATTACAATAGCAAACTGTCAAAATGCATTTGCCTAAAAAAAAGAGAGTGAACAAGCTATTCGGCTTAAGGGAGTGAAAGCTCAAAAGATAGCAGAATTACACAGAAGTAAAGAGAAGCAGAGAGAATTTCTGATGAATGGAGAGAGAAGGATCAAGCTATTGTTAGAAGCTTGTTTACGGTTTCTAACCTCTCTTTAATTTTCATTGATCAATGTTAACAAACTTTCTTAACTGTCTAGCAAGATTAACAATATTTTAATCACTTGATTCTTTAATCTCTTCACATGTGACAAGACTTGAGGCAAGCACTGAAGCACTGAAACACTTAACAGTATTATTATCAATCAAAGTGAATAAAGGTCTTCCGATATCTTTACAAAACCAAGGAGGTATATTCTTGTGTTGCTACAAAACCCTCAGCTAACAAAATTTCCTTAGAAGTAAGCACTGAAACACTTGAGGCAAACCATGAACTTTATGACAGATTTCAAAGTAGTATGTTGAGTTTGGGCAAGTGATCAAAGAACTTGACATTCTATACAGGCAAGTAACGCACGCAATTTCAAAAATTATTTTTAACATCAATATATTAAAATTATTTAACAATATAATAATATTATGTTTAAGTAATTTTTTTAAAAAATATAAAATAAGTTTCAACTGCAAAATATTGCTTTGAAATATGTTTTTCCAAGAATAAGAAATCTCCTCCGACATCCAATCTATCTATTTATTTCTTCAATATAATTGATGAATTTATATAAGATTCTTTAAAGAAATGAAAAATTACTAAAATAAAAAAGATACAGAAATAATTGAATCAAGATATTTTAAAAGGAAGAATATAATGTTTTTAAGTTTTTGGTAAATAAATGAATCAATTAGTCGACAAAAAAAAAAAGTGACAGGTTTTTCTGTCATAATGAGCCATTTTCACAGGCCGCGCTCTGCCATAAAGCATTAGGTTGTGTGCGGCATGAACTGGCCTGGCTCCATGTGACAGATTTTTCTACACAGATCGTTTGCTTGCACGTAGAAAGACTTTGTCGAGACAAAGATTTCAGAAAGAGATTGTCGTGAATTGATGCATATTATCAGAGAAGAGGATGGTGATAGGGAAATAATTCCAGAGTCTCCTCGCTTCCCAAAATTAAAAACTCTCGTTGTATTTAGATGTGGTAAACTGGAATATGTCTTCCCTGTATCCGTGTCTCCAAGCCTTCCGAACCTGGAAAAGATGACGATTTCTGATGCTGACAATTTAAAGCAAATATTTTACAGTGGAGAAGGAGATGCACTCACCACAGATGGCATCATCAAGTTCCCTCGACTAAGTGAATTGGATCTTTCTTCCAGATCAAATTACAGCTTTTTTGGTCCATAAAATGTTGCTGCACAATTGCCTTCTTTGAAAAGTCTAACCATCTATGGCCACAAAATGGATACATAGAATTTGATGGTAGTTATTGTTTTCAAAAATAACTTTAAAAAAAAATATATTAAAATAGATCAACTATGTACAGGCAAGAGAAATTATTAAATGAAAACAGCTTTATCCAGCCGGTTCTCAATCACTACACCGAATTTCCCAAACTATGCTGTTTGGACTATAAGCTGGGGTGATGATTTAACTATGTATTTTCTAAAATAGTTCTCACCGTCAAATATATCAGGATTAGCTCGAATGACATGATAAATGTTATTTTGTATAAAAATAATTAAAAACAAGTTTTAAAATATATTTTGAAAAACATTAAAAATGCATTAATTTAATATTTTTTGAAGTACACTTTTTAAATGTTTTGAAAAGAAAAATGATCACATTTTCAAACACTCATTGTTTTCCAGAAAATGGTTTTTGAAAAACTATTTTTCAAACTTTTCTTTATTTATTTCTTATTAGAAAAGTTTGGTCAACAAAAAATATTTTTTGATCAACAAAAAATACTTTTTAGTCAAAATAAAATTTGATTTGATTTTTAGAAAAGTGTTTTTCTTTTATTTTGAGCGGAAAACACTTTTCAGAATTGTGAAAAATTTAGAAATATTATATTATTTTTAATTATATCAAATTTAGTCCTCAAACTTTTGATTGTTATATATGTTTTGTTTTGAATATTTGCTTTTCAATTTCATCCCTTATAATTTAATTTTTATATAACTTTAGTCCTCATTTTTATAATTATTATTTGCTTTTTTCTTATCATTTTTTAATTGAAATTTTTTATCTATTAAATTTGGTCCTCATTCTTTTGATTGTTGCTTATTTTATTTGAAATAATTTATGAAATGTTAATTATTATTATTTTAATTTCTTTGTCTTTTAACTTTTTTATTTTTTAAATTTGATCTCTATTATTTTGATTATTATTTATTTTATTTGAGATAATTTATTAAATTATTATTTTTAATTTCATTCTCATTTAACTTTTTAATTTGTAAGATTTGTTTCTCATTATTTTAATAAACTTGAAACAAATAAAACATTAATAAGTTATTTTCCAGCTCGTTTTTCATAACATAACCAAACACTGAAAAATATTTTTCAATTTATTTTCTATTATACTACCAAACATTGAAAAATAATTCACTTTCTTAGAATTCACTTTCACGGAATTCACTTAAAAAAAAAATACTTTCGAGCAAACAAACAGGACCTAAAACATGATAATTTAATACAAATTTGGTGAACATTAATATAAGTGAATTTTTTAAAATAATTACTTTATTTAATGGATAATAAATGTTTTATAGATATTAAATTAGACCCCAAATCCTATATATATTATTTGGGATCAGATCGTTACAAAATGAAAATGAATAGAAGAAACAAATTTGATACCTCTCTGCTTCTCCTCGGCATGGCTTCTTCTTGCGCAAAACTGTCATTTTGCTAGTAACTATTTGCCACTATGTATTTATTACATGGCTTGCACCAAGTAACCCTTTGAATCATTTGTAAATTCCTCACATCAGCTACTTTATCATTTTCATGGGTTCTGTTCATTTCCTTGTGGGTAGGGTTCTTCGGCTTAGTTATTTTGTTTCCTGTAATTGAAGTGATATAATTTTGCAGGGGCGAGCAGGCCCATGAGCCCGCTTTTTATACACTAAACTGCAGTTTAAGCCCAAACAAATATATATATAAAAAAGCAGAATCCAAGTTTTCAAGGTTCATCATTTGAACCCACTAATCAAAACGGTTAGAATCCAATTTTCTTAAAGCCACTTTGTCTGCTTTTGAAATCTTTGACGACAACCAATGTTGGTATTTTAATATTTTTAAAACAAAAACAGAAATGATATCGAAATTCAGGTTTTTAATTTGCCAGTACCATTATTCCTCTTTCCTTTGAAGCATATCATTCAGAGAGAGAAAATTATCACATCTACTGGAACACCTAGGATATGCCTTGTAGCAAATTTTTTTCATCCTTATTTTTTTTTAATTGCGCTCTTATATGCTTTAATTAAAGACCAATTAGTTAAATGAATTGAAAGAATTCAATGAATGGTTACTACATTCAAAAATGCAAAAACACGAAGAAAATGAATGTCGAATCTCGTATTTATAAAATAAGTTTATTTTGATTCAAAAATTTAGTTTTTATATTTTTAAGTACTTGAATGAAAAAGAATCAGAGAAAAATAATGTTAAAGAGATAAAATACTTAATTAGAATCGATTCGAGCAAAAAAAAAAATAGTATTGATGTCAAAAAGTTTTTTTAGACAGAGAGTCCTATTAAAATATTATTTAGGTTTATCATGCCTAAAAAACAAGTTTTAAGATTTTGAGAATCGGGTTGAGTTTCATATTGAAGAATTGTTTTTTTGGTGTTTTTAAGCTAAAAATAATTTTATTTTGGTCTCTATAATTTTTTATATGTTATTTTATATAAAAACAATTGAAAACAAGTTTTAAAAGCCAAAAATCTTCTTTCTTAATTTTTCTGCCACCACATTGGTGTCCAGATTCTAGGTAATATATAGTAGGCAATGTGCTGGGTTGTTTTTTTTTTTTTTAATCCTTTTGGTTAAATATAAATTTTTGGCAATCAGAAATCATTTGGCTTTTTTCTCCTTTGATAATTCAAAGAACATTTTCATCAAAATAAAAATGGCATATGAATTTTATTTCATATTCGCATTGTTAATCAAAATTTATTATTTTTTTAAAAAACAATTGTAACAAAATACATAATCTAATATATATGTGGGAAAAACCAAATTAACAATTAAAGATATATTTAATTCTTTGTTTTTTTTCTTCATCCTTCTTGGATGTTGGGAATTCTATTTTTTTTTTGGATTTTTTTTAATTTAATCTTTAAGTATTTGATTTATTATAAATTAATACTCATGATGTACTTTAATTTAATTCATATAAGATTACCATTTTCCCGGGTAGCATCTCAACATTTTCTATTCATTATGTTTTTTTATATAAAAGTTTCACCTGTTCAACATATGTAATGATATTTTGCTGGAAGAAGTACTGTTACCTTTAGGAAAAAGGCAACAAATTTCCGACATTTTTTAACTCTTGATCAGTGGCTGTGGTCCGTTCCGTCCACTGGAATAAAGAAAAACCAAAGAGAACAAGACTTCCAAGGCACACTATGGAGCCAAGGGAGTTCACCAGCTGTTGAATTTCCATGGTCATGAAGTCCAAACCCAGTGAGCACGATTAACAGGTTATTGGCTGGGGGAGCTTTAATGGCATGATCGATGCTGTGGATGTAGCAAGAAACAATTAACACGACAAGGTTTTAAATATGGCGTATCAACTCCTTTAGTTTTGATATTCTTTTTTTGTTCTGTATCTGTTAGCTTTGTATATTTTTTTATAATTGTTTTTTCTTCTTCAAAATTACAAAAAGTTCGCAGATATGGGCGGGAAAATGAGCGAGTATAATGTTCTAATATCCTAATAATTGCTTTTGGTTTCTCTGTTCGCAGATATGGGCGGGAAACTGAGCGAGTATAATATTCTAATAATTGTAAGCAACTTTGTAAAGCAAGCAACTTTGGAAAGCAAGCAACTTCGTGGCAGCTGGATTCAATTAATCAAACTACTCCTAATTGATTTTTACCAAAATTCTTCACCAACATGATAACGTTCACACTATTTTTACACTGTGGAAGCTACCATATGAGCTTTAGATCTCCCCCTTTCACGTCATTTTTTAGTATTATTATTAACTAATAAGCTACGATTTGCTAACCCCTCATAGTCAAGTTTTTTATTAAATCAACTTTTGAAAACGATTTTGATAATAAAATGATAAAACGAATCATCACCATCGTCCGTGTCTCTCTCTTCCACACCAGTAACAAGCAACCACACTGCCCCATCTCTATCTCTGACCTGCAGAAACCACTGCTAGATGTTCATGTCTTCCTCTTCCTCTAGACTTGGATGGCATTATGATGTGTTTCTAAGTTTTAGAGGTGAAGATACTCGCAAGAATTTTACGGATCATCTTTACACTGCTTTACTCCAAGCAGGAATCCATACATTTCGAGATGATAACGAACTTCGTAAAGGAGAAGAAATCTCCTCACACCTCCTCAAAGCAATTCAAGAATCCAAGATTTCGATAGTGGTTTTCTCTAAGGGCTATGCTTCCTCCACTTGGTGTCTTGATGAACTTTCAGAGATTCTTGATTGCAGACAAACAGCTGGTCAGATTGTTCTACCAGTTTTCTATGATATTGATCCTTCTGATATTAGAAAACAGAAAAGGAGTTTTGCTGAAGCCTTTGATAGACATGAAGAACTTTTTAAGGAAGAAATGGAGAAGGTCCAAAAGTGGAGAAAAGCTCTTGTGGAGGCTGGAAGATTAACTGGGTTTGATCTTCACAGTATCGCAAATGGGTACTTCTTTCCTTTCCCTATATCGATCGCAAATGCTTATAACTTTTACTCCATTTACATTTTGTAATTTAAACTAGCATCATTTTCACCATCTTATTTCCAAATCAGCTTATGTTTCATTGATGAGTGATGACTTTCTTTTACTATGCACAGGCATGAATCAAAATTAATTCAAATGATTGTTGAAGAAGTTTTAAGTAAATTGAATCCCAGATACGTGAAAGTTGCCACATATCCAGTAGGTATTGATTCTCAAGTCAAAGATATCATTTCCATGGTATGTGTTGGTACAAATGAAGTTCGAATTGTGGGAATCTATGGGATGCCAGGAATAGGCAAGACAACCATAGCAAAAGCTGTTTTTAACCAAATTTGTCATAAATTTGAAGGAAGTAGTTGCCTTTTGAATATCAGAGAAAGATTAGATCAACACCGAGGTCTACTTCAATTACAAAAACAGCTTCTTCGTGATATTTTGAAGGCATATATTGGGCTTAACGATGATGATGAAGGAATCAATCGCATCAAAAGCCGATTTTGTCGTAAAAGGGTACTTGTTATTCTTGACGATGTTGATCAATTGAAACATTTACGTGGATTGGCAGGAGAGCGAGACTGGTTTGGTCCTGGAAGTAGAATCGTAATTACAACTTCAGATGAACGTTTACTCACACGACTTGAAGTGGAAAAACAATATCACTCCAAAGGACTGAACAATGATGAGTCTCTTCAACTTTTCAGTTGGCATGCCTTTAAGAAGCCCCATCCAATGAAAGAATATGTTGAGCTGTCTAAAGTTGTAGTTGATTATGTTGGTGGAGTTCCATTGGCTCTTGAAGTCCTAGGCTCTAATTTGTTTCAAAGAAGCATCACTCACTGGAGAAGTTTTATAGAGAAATTGCAAAAACATCTTCCACATCAAATTCAGAGGCAACTTATAACTAGTTTGGATGATTTGGATGGTGAAGTGAAGGGTATGTTCCTTGATATTGCGTGTTTCTTTAATGGTATGGATAAAGATTACGTGGGAAAAATTCTCGATGGTCGAGGTTTTTATCCAGAAATGGGTTTTGATATTCTCAGGGAAAGATCCCTTTTAACAGTCAACAGTGAGAATGAGTTACAGATGGATAATCTCTTACGAGACATGGGAAGGGAGATCATTCATCAAATGGCTCCAAACCATCCCGGAAAGCGTAGCAGACTTTGGCATCCCGAAGATATAATGGACGTACTCGATAAATATTGTTCGGTAATAACTAATTGTTCTTCATTTAGGCAACATTTGATGAAAACTTTTTCCACAGAAGCTTTCCCATGATAATAAACTATTGTTTCCTGTTTAATTCTTGTTGTTTTTTAGGGCACAGAGGTAGTGGAGGGTATCGTGCTAGACGCTCAA
>NW_011499984.1:22860-27026 GCF_000495115.2 Populus euphratica | reverse complement strand
GTGGCTGTGGAAAACTAGCTGAGATTCAAGGCTTGGAGAGTGTAGAAAACAAACCAGTCATTCGCATGGAAAACTGTAACAATTTGTCAAACAATTTTAAGGAGATTCTTCTTCAGGTTTTGTCCAAGGGAAAGCTTCCTGACGTTGTTCTCCCGGGTAGCGATGTACCGCATTGGTTTATGCAATATCAAAGAGATAGATCTTCCTCAACATTTCGTATACCACCCATTTCAGATGGTTTAATTCCAGGACTAATTGTATGGACTGTCTATGCAGCCATTGAAGAAGGCAGATGGACGAGGTGTTCTCTTTGTTCTGCTTCTATCAGGAAAAAGAAAGATGATAATGAATTGTTTTATAAACGACCGGACATTTCTTCAAGGAGATATTCACCAATCTGTTGGAGAATTGAAAAAACTTGTTTTCTTGAATTTAAAGGGATGTTACGAGGCTAGAGAAGCTTCCAGAAAGCATTTTTGAGTTGAAATCTCTTGAAACTATGAACCTGCAGGGCTGCACTAGTCTTCCAGGCGATAATACTATTGTAAAGAAGTGTCTATAGAGCCATTGAAGAAGGGGAATGGACGAGGTTTTCTCTTTGTTCTGCTTCTATAAGAAAAAAGAAAGATGATAATGAATTGTTTTATACAAGACCATGTTTGGACATTTCTTCAGGGCACGAAGTCGAAGATGGAGATCGTTCTTGGATGATCTATACCCTATTTAGCATGATTCAAGGTGCAATAGAAGGTGGAGATCATTCTTGGGTGATCTATATCCTATTTAGCAGGATTCAAGGTGCAATAGAAGGGGAAACGAATTGGAAGTGTCTGTCAAGCCCGGCGATAATGCTATTGTAAAGAAGTGTACTATTGTAAGCAAGTTATAATTTTTATTGTATAACTTTATTAAGGAATTAGTTGGATTATATATTAGTTGTATTATAACTTTCAATATGAATTTCAGAGATTCAGATTCAGATCTTAGACTACTGTACATAGTGTTTTCTAACTTATTTTTAGAACCATTTAAAACTATCAACATTTAGAATTTATCAAAAGTCGAGTTTTTTTTTAACTATAATTTTAAAATTTAAGAAATCTTTGTTTCTTTCTATTTGATATATTTTGTGTATCAAATATATTGCAACTGACATTACGCGGTTTTAATTTTTTTTAATGAAAATAAAAAAAAATAGATTTTTGACATCTTATTTTTTGGTATGGAAAGGTTTTATTTAAAGAGTTATCACTTAATATTATATTATGATTATTAGGAATCCTAACTGGTTAATAGAAGTTATATTATACGAGATTGGTTATGTAAACGAGAGATATTATCACCACTTAAATATCATGTCTGAGACAGACTGCATTATTGATTTTTGTTTTAAATTACTAAAATTTTATTGGTTTAAGCTATGTTGCTTTACTTGTAATATTCTTGACTCTAGTGTTAGTGAATATTCAACTACGGATACTTTCAATTCTAGCGTTGGTAAATATTACATAGCTATAAAATAAATTTATTTTTATGCACGTATATATTTTTTTAAGTTTTTATTTTTGGTCGGGTCCAACTCAGGCCATGTGGGCTAAGCTTGACCCAACCAACCTTACTTGATTACTAGTCCAAACAAGTGACCTGGTAATTAGTACTTAAAAGTGTATTTTTATTAAGGTTTTATATCATCATTTTGCACTTGAAATATTAAACTCCTTAACTAAAGCATGTTTTATAACAACAAGTTTGATACCATAAGATACCTTTAATTTATGGTAAATGTTCATCCTAAATGGAGGCCTATCACATAAATAAAAGGATTGATTGATGAGTTAAAGTATTGAAACTGAAAAGACAAAGAGAGGGCCAAACTTAGAAAAGAGATGTAGGTGTAGTCCAAACTGGAACACTATTCGATAATTGGGTCATATTTGAAGCTGTAAATAAAAAAAAAAAAAAAAGGAAGGCACAAGCCACCTCCCATTCAAATATGTTCTGACTTGGCTAGTAATGCAGCGATCCGGCTGGCTATATAATAGGCATGCGTGAACTAACTTCACGCATGCATAAACAGTGTAAAAATAATTAAAAAATTACCTTCGCACGGTGTTCAAATAATGTTTGCAAAGAATGAAAGGAAAATGGGCGTACCTGGTTCTGGAAACGTCGAAGACAGTGGCAACGCTGGTTCTGGTCTCGGTGATTTTCGTCTGCTTATGTTCTTTCCTTCTGCTTGTCTCTGTCTTCCTTTTGTGCCCACTGTTTTCTCTGGTTCTCTCTTCCTCTCTTGTTCGTTCGTCTCCTCTTTAGTTCTGGTTTTTTAGAGAGGAAGGAACGAAGACGATGGTGATGCCGGTTCTCTTTGGTGGTCTTTGATTCTGGGTCGTTCATATTTTTCTGCTTTTTATTTTTTTTGTTTTCTTGGTTTCTTCCTTTTTTGTTCGTTCTCGACTCCTCCGTTGTATGTGGAGATAGGTGGTGTCCGTAATCCTTACATTTCTCTGTGTGTGTTTTTTTAGTCCGCCTGTCCCAGTTCCTTTTTTTTATTTGAGGCTAGAAGGTCGCCTGTTCATGCCTCCAGAAATGAGGCACGTTCCGTGAGGGATCGTTGGCATCGTGGTCCATGATCACACTGGATTTCCCATTGGATAAATCTTCCCGAATGAGGAAGAAGATGAATAGTGGTTTACAAAACATTCACTGATATGGCCATTTTCAATTTGGCCCCTACACTTCTGATATTTATCACATGGGTCCTTAATCAATGAAAAATCAATTTTTAATTTTGGTTTTTGGATTATTCAATTTGGCCCCTACATGGTTTAATTTCAATTAGGCCCCTAAATTATAGCGCCATTTACAAAAAAGTCATTGGTTTTTGGAGTATTCAATTTGGTCCTTCATTGACTCTTCAACTTTTAATTCTTTCAAAATTACCCCTTGAAAAAACAATTAAAATCCCTAAAATACCCCTGAAATTTTAATTTGGTCCTTTGACTTTAATTTCTTGTAATTTTACCTTGCATCTACCTCAAACTTTGGTATTTATTCAATTAAGTTCCTAGTTCATTAATTCATTAAAATCAAAGTTTTATTAAGTTCCCAAACTTATCAATTCTTCCATTAAACTCCTGATTTCATTAATTAAACTTATCCAAAATTTAATTAATTCCGCAAACTTATCAATTGATCAAATTGACTCTCAAATTTAATAATTTCAGCCTTGTTGTTTTAACCCAATTCTCAAATTTTGCTTTTATTCATTCATTTTTTTATTAAAAATTTAAAAATTAGAATACGACAAAATAATTTTTTAAATAATTATTTTTATCATATTATTGTGATGTAGGTAGATCTGAAATAATTGTATATCTTTCAATATATATTTTTTTAAATTTTTTTGATTTAGAACTAATATAAATAGTTTGTCTAACTTATTTATTTAAAATTGTTAACATTTAAAATTTATCAAAAATATGTTTTTTTACCGTTTAGTTTTAGTTTGAGAGGTTGATTTCTTTCTATTCATTATACACTGCTTCGGTAATGTATGTTTGAGCATATACAATTCGTAATGAACGCTAAATTAATTATACACCGTGAATTGAATATTTTTGAAGGAAGGAAAAAGAAGAAGAAGAAGAAGAAGAATGTTCTTATGTGAGAAGATGGAAGGCCCTGCATTTTCACCTTCATATGAAATATTTTAATTGTGGTATTAATGTTGAATCTTCAAGCAATCGGATGAGTTTACATTAAAAAAAATTGATGACTGATTTTTAAGAAGCTCATTGCAGAAGGCTTTTTCAAGAATGCAAATTCTCAACTTCGAAATTTAGCCACCCAAAAAAATAAATAAAACATCAAGATCATAGTGGGAGAATGTTCGCGGTGGCGGTTGCCATAACCACCATGGAGGTCCAAATCAGAACATTGAATTAAATAAATTTTAGTCTTGAGATAAATTCAAAATTAAACAATAATTAGAAGCGATCATTAAGATTTTTAATACATGCATAAATTGGGGATTCTTAATCCCACCACAATTTCATAACAAAAATGTAGTTAAAGCAAAAAAAAATAAAAAATTATACCCTACCACTATTAATAAATCACAATTTGCCATGCCTCTTGCCCAATTTCCCCAAAAATCTCCTTCTTCC
>NW_011499984.1:19840-20246 GCF_000495115.2 Populus euphratica | reverse complement strand
CGTTAATCTAAAAAAAAAAAAAAGATTATTTAGAAATTTCAGAATGAAAGTATCACGACCCGAATTCCACATTCATGATCGACATATAGGCAAGGTTTTTCTTCAAAGTTCTATACTTATACAAACCCAAACTTACATACAAATTTATCATAACTCAATCAGAGTTCAATGCAACTTTAATAACAAAATCAACTTCATAATATAATTGAAATATCTTAATACAAGACTTAATATAATTTCATAGTTTTGAAGCACTAACTAGACATAAAGAAAATGTACAAATTTACAACTAAAAGAGTAGGTTCTGAAGGTCCAACAAAAGTGACCTGTTATCAAGTTATAAGCTTGAAAATGATAAATAATGAGAGTGTGAGTTCAACAACTCAGTGAGTAGATAACGTTCAAT
>NW_011499984.1:19672-19770 GCF_000495115.2 Populus euphratica | reverse complement strand
TTCTTATAAAAAGGTTTCTCAAATAGGCCATAACAAGAATATCATATGGTAAAATTCGTTAGAAAATCAAAATGCAGTGAACATGAGGCTCCGTACTG
>NW_011499984.1:19431-19546 GCF_000495115.2 Populus euphratica | reverse complement strand
TATCTCAAGGCTCAACTCATGACATCAATCAAATGAGGAGCTATCAATTCAAAAGTCAATTCAAAATACAGACTAGTTAATATCAAGAATTCGGATTCAACAAATGATCATGCTT
>NW_011499984.1:15864-18305 GCF_000495115.2 Populus euphratica | reverse complement strand
ATTTTCCTAATCTCCCACCCAATAAAAACTGATGTCACTGTTGTTGACGTATATATGTCAAAGTCTGTAAAATAAGAACAAAGATGAATCGGAAATTTCACAATTAAAAATTCTAATAAATATTCCATTTCTTTTTTTCTATAAAAACATATCATTGGAGCCTACGATCTTCATCTGCCATAGGAAACCATATCCCTTAGGCATGATGTCCTTCCTACAGAAACCATTCTCAAAGTTTCTCCAAGTCCTTTTTTTTCTCCTAATGTGCATTCCTTCTTTCTTTGCCTTTCCTCCTAATTTCTCTGCAACTTCATTTGGTGCTGTCAAATATGTAGCTGCTGAAGATAATAAAGAAGCGGAGGCTCTCCTAAAATGGAAAGCAAGTCTTGATGACAACCACAGCCAATCTGTCCTGTCTTCTTGGGTTGGCAGCAGCCCTTGCAAGTGGCTTGGGATCACTTGTGACAATTCTGGAAGTGTCGCGGATTTCAGCCTTCCAAATTTTGGTCTGAGAGGTACACTTCATAGTTTCAACTTCTCATTCTTCCCCAATCTTCTCACTATCAATCTCGGGAACAATTCACTCTACGGAACTATTCCACTTGAGATAGGATTGTTAACAAGTCTTAACTTTCTCTACCTTGATAAAAATAATCTCACTAGTAGGATCCCTTTTTCTATTGGAAATTTGAGAAACTTATTCATTCTCAATCTCAAGGATAACAAACTCTCTGGTTCCATCCCTTCTTCTATTGGGAACATGACTTTGCTCAGTCGACTTCATCTGAACAATAATAATTTATCTGGATCTGTTCCTCGGGAAATAGGACAACTTGAATCCCTTGTTGAATTGAAATTGTCTTCAAATAATTTCACTGGCCATTTACCACGAGACTTGTGCCTTGATGGGTTGCTTGTAAATTTTACAGCCGCCAACAATCATTTTTCTGGTCCAATCCCTAAAAGCTTGCGAAATTGCACTAGTCTATTTAAATTTAGGACTATTTCTGAAGATTATTTAAATTTGAACCAATTGTCAGGGAATATTTCTGAAGATTTTGGCCTCTACCCAAACTTGACCTATGTGGACCTAAGTCACACTGATTTGTATGGTAAGCTTACGTGGAAATGGGGAGGTTTTCACAACTTGGTGAGCCTAAAATTGTCAAACAATAATATCACCGATGAGATACCATCAGAGCTTGGAAAGGCTACTAGGTTACAGATGATTGATCTCTCGTCAAATCTCCTGAAGGGGACAATTCCAAAAAAATTGGGGCAGTTGAAGGCGTTGTTCAACCTTGCTCTTCATAACAACCATCTTTTTGGTGTCCTTCCCGTTGAAATCCAAGTGCTATCTCAACTTCGTCTCCTGAATTTAGCTTCTAATAATCTTGGTGGATCAATCCCAAAACAACTGGGACAGTGCTAAAATTTATTACAGTTGAACTTGAGTCATAATAAGTTCACAGGGAGCATCTCATCTGAGATAGGCTTACTGCATTTAGTTGGACATCTAGATCTCACTGGGAATCTTCTGGCAGGAGCGATACCATCACAAATTGGGCAATTGAAACGGTTAGAAACGATGAACCTCTCTCACAACAAACTTTCCGGTTTGATTCCAACTGCTTTTGTAGATTTGGTGAGCTTGACAGCTGTAGACATCTCCTACAATGAACTAGAGGGCCCTATCCCCAAAATCAAAGGCTTCATTGAAGCTCCATTTGAAGCTTTTATGAATAATAGTGGTCTCTGTGGAAATGCCAGTGGTCTAAAGCCTTGTACACTTCTTACAAGCAGGAGAAGGAGCAGCAAAATTGTCATTTTGATTCTTTTTCCTCTCCTGGGCAGTCTACTTCTACTACTTACCATGGTCGGATGTTTATACTTTCTCCACAAAAGAAGCAGGGAAAGAATTTTCGGTTTAGGAGAGCGACAAAGTCCACTCAGTTTTGCAGTATGGGGCTATGAGGAAGAGATCCTACATGAAACCATCATCCAGGCCACTAATAATTTCAACTTCAATAACTGCATTGGGAAAGGGGGACATGGAATTGTTTATCGAGCCATGTTGCCTACAGGTCAGGTGGTTGCCGTGAAGAAACTTCATCCATCAAGAGATGGCGAGCTTATGAGTTTCAAAACTTTTAGAAATGAGATTCGCATGTTAATAGATATTCGACATCGAAATATTATGAAGTTATATGGATTTTGTTCATTAATTGAGCACTCTTTTTTAGTTTATGAGTTCATAGAAAGGGGAAGTTTGAAGATAAATTTATCTAGCGAAGAACAGGCAATGGACTTGGATTGGAATAGAAGGCTTAATGTTGTTAAAGGAGTGGCCAATGCATTATCCTATTTACACCATGATTGCTCGCCTCCAATCATTCACCGAGACATTTCCAGCAGCAATGTTCTTTTAGATATGGAATACG
>NW_011499984.1:12186-15519 GCF_000495115.2 Populus euphratica | reverse complement strand
AATTTTTGCAGAGCTAGCTTACACAATGAGAGTGAACGAGAAGTGCGATGTCTACAGCTTTGGAGTGGTCACAATGGAAGTAATAACGGGAATGCATCCGGGTGATCTCATCTCATCTGTTTCTCCATCAGCATTTTCCTCCTCATCGTTCTCACAAATCAACCAGCACACATTGTTGAAGGATGTGATAGACCAACGTATCCCACTTCCTGAAAATCGAGTTGCAGAAAGTGTGGTCTACATTATCAAAATAGCATTTGCATGCTTGCTTGCCAACCCCCAATCTAGGCCAACCATGCGACAAGTAGCTTCGGAGCTCATAGCTCGATGGCCCCCGCTGCCAAAGTCATTCTCCGCTATAACATTGGAAGATCTGATGCCTCAAACAACTGTGACAGGCTGAGAATTTTCCAAAAGATTTTGTATAATTAGTATGTGATTGTTTCGAATGATGTTCCTTTCAACTTTCGTACTTTTGTTTGTAATAAATTATTTCTCTGCTTTTTATTTTGTTCCTTCAACGATTACGATGTTTTAGTATATAGTATTATTATCAATCAAAGTAAATAAAGGCTCTTTGCTATAACGAGGACAACTGGGTTTCAAGATCCTGTTTCATCCCTTGTAATAAAGTTAATATGTTTTAGTACAGTATTATTTCATCCCTTGTATAATTTGTAAGCACAAGTGTACTCAATTAACTGGTGATTGGGCGAGTAAGAGTTCAAAACATGTTGATGACTAACTAGTCAGGGTATATGTTAACTCTATATGCATGCTAATTCTGTGACAACTAAATGCTTTTCATGGGATGGTTTTTTATATTCATATTCATATTTTTTTAATATGGTTAAAAAAAAGATATAAAATAATTTAAAATTTTAAGAATATATATTAAATTAGATAGACCATCAAAGATAAAAAAAAAAAACTTTAAATTTAAGAAGTCTAATATCCCAAAAAAATGGACTTTTAAACTTTTGTATTGCTACGAATGATATTATAATTAAAAAATAACAAAATAATGATATATTTAATTAACTAATTAATGTGTAAAGTACTCTGATCACTATGAGTGCTTGACTCATCGAAGAAAAATAGAATAATTATTGTTTTTTTAACTAGCTCCATAGTTTAAACTTTTATTCTTACATCTAATTTTTATTCTGATACACATGAAATTATTTTTTATCATTTTTGTAATTATATCTTTAAAATAAATGATATATTGCTGCATCATTTAGATCCTTGAACTGCAACTTGAATATTTCATGTCGTCTAATTACTCACAAAAGTTTCTATTTGATAACATTTTGAAAGTTTAGAGATTGAAAAAACGTTTTTGTTAATTGATTCAATATTAAAACATCTGCAGGGATGCGATTGAAACTATAGGGGAAAAAAACTGATTAAGTAGCTCTCAAGATAAAAATCATAACTCACAAAGGTTACACAGGGACCTTCGCCTAAAGGCTTCCAGTTGATGGACCCTGGCATAACTAACAGATTAAAAATCTTCTTGGAGTACTTTTTTAAAGGACGACAGAGACTAGAGGAAAGCAATCATCACTCCCTTATCACTGGAAATTATAACTTCCTTCTTTCAATCCCGTCGTTAAGTAGGAAGAAACAGGGCGCCAAGACCTCAAGTTCAAAAACCCTACTATTCATGACCAGCAACTGAAAAGCAAGGAAATGTTGTAACCATGCGCGCATGCACCACCGCCATCTCCACCACCACAGCACCTAGGATTCCCAGACACTCGCTCCAAACAAGAACTGAAAATTTCAAGGAGGTTGGTTCCTTTTTGTTATCAAGGTGATGTTTGTGTTTTTTATTCCACAAAAAATCATGCAATATCAATAACAGATGTATTATAGTTGCCAGAGGAGGGCAAGCAGGATCAGTTGTAGTCTAGTGGGTTAGGATACTCGGCTCTCACCCGAGAGACCCGGGTTCAAGTCCCGGAACTCATTTCATTTCTTTTCCATCCAACTGCTGAGTTGCTTTGAGCAGACAGGATGATGGTTGCTAACTTAATCCATACGAAAGTCTACAACTTTTTAATCAAACTGCAGAGATCTGATTACATCAGCTTTAGATTTCCAGACGTTTTCTCAAATTCATTCACCAGGTCTATCAAAGCTTGGGGTGAATATCTGACCAATAGCTTCAAGTGCAGAAACATTCCAGCTCTCAGCATGCCTAACAATCTGTCAAATGGAAAGTTGCAACCCCTTATTGATATCGGAGCCACGATATAGAAAAATGTCATAACAAATAATATTGTCAAAAGCTGAAGGTTTCATCTCACTTTAAACTTGTTATCTAATTCATAGACTGTGCTTCCGTCGATTGAAATGAGAGGCCTCAATGGGAATTTCAAGTATGTTCTGCAGATTAGATGAACTGGTTAGTACAGTAATTAAGCAGGAGCTGTAAGAGTGTCAAATATGCACGAGGTGCACACTTTCATAGGTTGTCCAAAACAGTGTCCAAGGGTACTGGCAGTTATGCCAATACTGGGAAAAATCAGCAGTACAGATTTGTATAATTCAACAGATTATTAATGAACATGGGCTGGATGATAGATGTCCAGGTCAAGCAGGAAAACTCGTCATGGGAATAAGCTAATGAGAATTGGGGCTGTTGTGGAATTCAGCAATGCAGACAGTAGCAACCTGCACATATATGATAATTTGGCGGCGCAGGAATTGGCAACCTGCACACTGATACAAATTTGGTAGCGCATAACAGCTTATCCAAAGTGTTGGTTCGACTTAGCACAATCTAAAACTTGGACAAAGGACTGTCCAAGGCATGAAACAGATCAGTAGCAGACGCAACAAGGACTGGCAATTGGGGTTATCAGGTGGGCATACACAATGTGGGTTAGTGGTAGTTATGGATATCCAAGATCATGGGATCATGGAGGCTGAAAATGTGGGGGGTAGGGACTGGCCAAGGGTTGGTCTCAATCCATTAAAATCATGGGAGATCATAGGGGAAAACTACCCACTACTTGATAGATCATGGGGCCACTATGTTAATGGGTGAGATGGTGTCCCACTACTTCCTTAAAAGTACAAATGAGAGTTATGCCTTGTAAATGCTTGTATATAAATATTTGTTGCAGCTCTTGGTTATGAGGGAGGCATGTATAGGCATGCAGCAGCATATGTAAAGCATGTTCAACATGTAGGGGCATGCAAGAACATGTAGAGTGTGAGTTAAAGATAGCTTGGTGTAGCATGCAATCTTTGTACATAAAACACATACGAATTTGTGTATAGTTCCTTTTGTTTACGAGATCAATAAAGGTTGGGAAAGAG